>NC_091135.1:49912085-50186986 GCF_041381155.1 Argopecten irradians | reverse complement strand
AAGTGCAGTTTATAGCCACAAACAAGAAGCAACGTGATGCGAGCTGCTTCCATCTTGAAATTTTTTCCGGATATATAGAGTAGTTAGTCCCGTGCATAGCGTAGGTCGTCACGTGCCAGTTGGTGGTAGAGTGAGGTTTTATAATAATATTGACAATGTGCTAACTACCACTGATTGACTATAACTATTCATGTATAGTCACGAATAGTAATTAAATTATGATGATGAAGCGGTTCGATAAAATTTTCTTTACAATATTACCAACTAGTACAAACAAGCCTCTCCTGTTCTTTGCACTGCTAATCGAGATGAAATGGCCGAGATAGAATGTCTTTATATGGGATACCTGTAATACATCGCCTTTACGAAATATCGACCGGTCTAGTCTTGTTGGTCGATATGAAGATGCACACTGTCCATCTACATGTGAGTCAAGATCAATCAACATGATTATAACTTACAATGCACGTAATCAAACGATAATGAATAGTCACTATTGTTGATATAAAATATCCAGCAGCGGTGCTACAGTTTGTTTTACGCTCGCATGAACCATTAGCTACCGATCGAAATGGGCATACATCAAACTACACACAGCGACAAGACTTGGTTTAAGAAATCTCACACCTAGAAGCATATTGAACGGGCAAGCTGACGCAGTGCTATAAATCTGATATCCGATCAATCCGATAGTCGAAGGATGTGATTGCCTATGCACATCCAAGAATTGCTATGAATGCAACTGAACGTTATCCCTCTGTTGAGTTACAAGTACCGCCTTTAACACAATGTTTATCAAAACTATGTTAATTTGTTTGTGTAACGAATAACACACAAAATGTACAACATGTATAAAAATGGTATATAAATACAAATTTTGTTTAACAATAATATTTTTTATCAATTTGTCACCATTAATTACCCCTTCAAAGATTATTGCTTATTAAACATATTGTAATAAAGTTAATGTATTTGAATATATAAATTGTAATAAAGTTTAATGTATTTGGAATATATAAATTTTTTCAAGGGAAAAGTTTATGTCTCATTTGCAATACCAAGACCCACAAAAAGACATGACAAAAAATAAATGAATGTGATTTTGGATCATGACGAAAACAACCATACATTGTTTTTTTTCGTTGAGGAGTGCTAGTGAGAAAGACATCCAGTACCTTGTGCGAAGAATTTGTATGTATGGGAAGAAAACACTGGTTTTGAACAGATAACTATTTACAGGTGAGTATTTATATTCGTCAGTATAAATAGTGTATTTAACTTAATATTGCCACAAAACAATATTTTCCAATATATTATGACTCGTGTCGTACTGTTAATCTTTTTCAGAGGAAGAGTAACAGTAAAGGACTGCTAAATTTGAAAGTTATCAAAGGGGACAAGAACAAGTGAAAGTTATGGTGAAGGAATTAGGAAAGATATTGAAGTGTGAATCTGTGATTTCATTTTCTGACAATCCAACTGGATTTACTATGAAAGTTATCACAGAATAATGCGGAGTCATGATTTATTCCGAGGATATACACAGCTGATTTTATGAATGTTGGGAGAGGTGATTTGTTGTGTACTTTTTTAGTTCTCATGACTGAGTGTAATTCTCGTCTGAGTGAATGTTCTAGGTTTATTGCTTTTTGTTTACAATTGCTTGTGTAGTAGGCCTTGTAAATGACGTAGCCTATATAAGTAAGTAAGAAAAGTTAACTCCTTCATATTTTTCATAATCAATTTTATAACCTAACACTATATTTTCCAATGTCACCATTTTTTTGCAATAACCTAGTTTACTGAACATATCGCTGACATGTGCAATAAATGATTTAATATATTTACATTCTACAAAAAAGTGTTTGTAAATTTTCTTCAACTCCGCATGTATTACATAGTGGACTATCTTTTATTTTCCATTTATAAAGTAGGTAATTATTTGCCAGAAACTCTGTTAATCAGTTTCCATTTAAATATTTTCATTCTATTGTCTTCAAAATGTTTAAAGGTGAACTGAAGGGATTTTCTTAATTTGTGTTCTATCTCGGATTTTTTAAAATGTATAAATGTGTTTTCCCATGATATATATATGCAATCGGTCTAAACTGATATTTTCTCAATCAGGTTGTTGTATATGATTTTGTTTTGTAATTTTAATTATAGGTATTGTTTTTAGTGAGGGTGTCATAACAACTGACAGTTCATAATATTTCTCATTTATGTTGTATTTTGATATATCTGATTTTTTTAATTTTTCCTGCCATATTTTAGGTATTGCGTTTTTAAGTATTGATATTTGTGATATCCAATTGTGTTTATCTTGTAATATGTTCAATATTACATTTTCATTTATGTATCCTTCAACATCTAACAGATCTTTTATAGTGATGATATTACTTTTTATCCAATTTTAAAGATCAATGATCTATTATTATATGTGATGAATTGATTGCCCCATATTATTTGTTTTCCAATATCTGTTATGTTTTTGGGGGGTTTCACATTTTCTCCCATTTTATGTCTACCCAAGCATTAATGATATTTTTATAGAATTGTTGAATGTTATAGAGAAATCTTCTAGTTTGTTTTTGTTGTTTTTATATTTCATTGAAAAAAATTAACAAATCTTTTTCCAAATTAAAATTAGAAGTATAACTTGGTAGATTATTCAATTTGATTTCCACTTCATGTGCTCTTTTAAATTCTTTATCCATCCGTATTTCTTGGAGTATAGTTGTAATATAGGAGTTGAGAATCAAGTTGAGTTATGAACGAGTCCAAACACTTCGCTATAAGATATCAGCATAGAGTTTTTCGCTTTACCTTCTCACTTTTACCACCTCCCAAATGAAATTGTAAATAATTTTTTTTCTACTTCTACGCGGTACAATATGTCTTTGGTATAGTCAGTACAGATATAAGATAATGATAAATTGAGGAAATAAGTAATGATTTAAGACCAATTTGTATTTTTCCCGTATCATTTGTTTAATTTCACTCTCTTTTTCCATGCTATTGACTAATTTTATTTTGTTTTGTTCAATCTTACCTTTCCCCAGTTGATTTGAGATGTTTTGAATAGCATTAAGCCCAAAGTATACTCCGTAGTGCTTTTATTTCAGCTTTGTGACCAATCAATCTTTTGTCAAAGTCATCTTCTATGTTTATATTTTATTAATTCAATAATGTAGTTAGACTCCTAGTGATGAGTTTTTTCTATTTAGGCTGTTAATCCTGAAAGACTACCAAATATTCTCTATAGCCATTTAGGGCGGCTGCTGCTATGTCGTACTTTTTAATGTTTCAAGATAGAGGGTGGATGTCATCTGATAGTTGTGAGATTTTTTAAATGTCTTTCTTGTGAATTTTCAATTTGGATTCCATGAATTATTTGATGTATCCTGTGTACCTCGGCATTTTCATTGATAAATGTTCTCGACTGTTATTACAAAAAGTAGAGCAGGATAACGGACATCCTTGACGGATTCCGCGCATATTTCTTTACTGTTTCTGATAGCCTATCCATTGTTTGTTATTATGCCAACTATATTTTCACTGATATAGGTACTGAAACCCATTTCATAAAAACTCTTTCTTTTTAAGATCGAAATTTTTTCAAAGTATGCATATACATAAATTCCCGATTCTATTGAAATCAAATGCCTTGGCAAAATCTAAAAATAGTATAGATCCAGTTATAATATTAAATTTCTCGGCATATTCTATTTATATCCTGAATAAGTCTAATGCTATATCTTATGTCGCGCCCTTTGATAAAGCCATTCCTGATCAGTATTTATTATGTTTAGGTAGGATGGGTTTTTATTCTGTCAGCATTATGTCAAATGCAGACTTAATTCTTATTAATCTATGATGTTAGGAAGTGTCAGAGTGCTCGCCAATTAATTTAAGGTCTAACTCGGATCGCATTTTTTTTTAAAACATATAATGATTAATTTTCCTACTCTCTGTGAATCTTGGCTAGTTGATTTTGTAAATGATAGCCTTCATTTAGACAATATATTAACATTTTCTTTTAAATGTGGGGGCCAAAATATTTTTGTATAAAAATCTATTGTTAATCCCATCTGAGCCTGGAGCTTTTGGTTTAATTTCATCTTTATTTATAGCTATATAGCATTCATTTTCAATATAATAATCCCCGCTTCACATTTATTGCTATCTTCCTCAGATTAGTATCTTTTCAAAAATTTATTGAACCTAAATAATGCTTTATGTCATCTACATTTGGGTTTTTTGATGTATACATTTTTTCATAGAACTGTTTCTCATATTTGATTATGTCTTCTTGTTTTGTCAGTAATTCTTCCTTTTCATTTTTTAGTTTAGTAATGGATTTTTAATTTGTCTTCCTTTTTCTAAAGAAAGAAAAGATATTTAGTGTTCTTTTCACCATGTTCAAACCACCTTAGCGCGTGATCTTATTTGCGAACCGAGAGCTATTTGAGTGTATTGTTCTTCTATCTGTTCTGTGACTTGATCTATTTCTTCTGCTGTGTCTGTTGTATTTTCTTCGTTAAGCTTTTTAAGTTTATTTTCTATGATACAGAAATATTAATATTCTCTCTTCTTAATTTTTGATTTATTTTTTCCATTGCATTCAATTTGATCTTTTTCGCGAATTTCAGTTTTACATAGATCCCATATCATTCGACTTGACATGCTTTTATCTTCTTTTTATTTTTTTTAAATTCATTAAGTACTTCAATTATTATTTTTTGGTACATATAATCCATTTAGCACAGACTATTGTTTAACTTCCAATACCCTGGTTCCACGTATTGTTTTTTCAACATTTAGAATAAAGTGATACAGCTTGATGATCAGTGTATTTAATTTAATAACTGGTCTTATATCAGTTGATGAAATTTTTATGAATAAGTTCATTTTGTATAAGGAAATAGTCAATTCTACTAGCCTCATTATTTACATTTTTCCGCTTCCATGTAAAAAACTGTTTTGTTGGTTGGGTGTTTTATTTCTCCAACAGTCTATTAAACGACATTCGTTTATCAGTGACATCTTTATAAGCGCGATTTTTTTTTATTTTACAGGTTTTTGGGGGTTTACTCTAGATTTTCTGTCAGATTTGGTGTCTTGAATTTCATTCCAATCTCCACCTATGATAATTAGGGCCTTAAACTGTGTTCTTGTGTAAATGTTTTCAAATTTTTAAAAAAAAAAATATTTCTCCTGTTATTTCATCAATTAGGGGCATATAATTATAATTTTCATTATTGTGTAATAACATTGTCATTTATATTTTCAAAATTAACTAGCAAAACTTGCAGCTGGCTTAATTGAAAACAATCAATAAGTAAAGCCTTGCCTATCGTATGTCTTGTTTGGTTGCTCGTGTTCCATCAATTATCTCATACTCTAAGTTTTTTGTTAGAAAAGATGAATAGCTACCCCACAGCTCTGGCTTAGCCATGTGCGCCCCTCCAAAATTATTTTGTAATACTTCACCATTCCATTCTCGATTGTAACAGAATGGGGGCATTTAGTTTGCTGTAAAATGTGTTTCTTGTGCCAGGATTATGGTTACCTTTTTGATATTTTAGCCCATGTATAGAATCCTCTGATCTTTTCTCGTTTTGTGTTTATCACCTAAACCTTGTGTGTTAGGCACTGTCAGGTCAATTAAATGTAGTTTTTTCTGCAACATGTTATGTATGACAAGTAGTTTTATTTCTGAAATATTTATGGTTTATTTGGTAGAACTATCAAGCAATAGAAATCAGTATAACGCAGCGTTATTTAAAATATATTACACCTACATGGTATATACACACTCGAAAAAATGATCTAGCCAGGATGAATGTATCCATATCTTACGTGGATAGTTGTATACTATTCATTTATGTATTGCAGATAAAATTTATAAAAATTTAATCGTACATATCATACTCTAATCTAAAACAGCAGACACAGACATACAGTCTCATTGTCAATTATAGCATATATTATACATATATACAACCTGCCGACCACACTCTAGTAATGTTTAACATATACATACATAGCCGGATGTCTTACATATACTTTTATGTATAAAATTTGTATGCACACATTACACTTAAATATAAACAATTGAATCAGAGGTAGGTTATTCAAATTTCATTTCTCTTTTTATTTGAGTTGTACCATTCTTGTTGAATTCTAATAATATATTGAGAAAAAAATCTTTTTTTATGCACTTTAGGTATGTTGATTTCCTCTGCAGGAATTGGTGAATGATTCAAGATTGATTGAGTTTTTGGCGTATATCAAATACATGATTGTAGGATACTGAGCAAATATGTAATATCATTTGTGAATGATATATTATCTTTGAGATATAATAGATTCATTTATACGTGCATATTTGATTTGAAGTGCAACATGTGATGCATTATAAACTGTTGAATTGATTATAATGTATATAAGTGATTCCCATGGAATAAACTTTCATATTTAATAATCTTGTAACACTCTCTCTAAATATCACACATAATTATCAGTATTAGTATCTATAATATGATTTTTTTTTTTTTACACTGTGTTAATAATAATAATATAAATAGAATGTATTTTCTCATCTGTAATATACAAATTTTTGTGTATATGTTTAACCAAGACTTTTTATAAACATGTTAATGCCATTTATGTATAAACTATGTATGTAATGTATTCACAATATGTCATAACAGAGAATGCATTGTGAAACACTTACAGATATATCCTGACCTGTTTACTCAATTTATACTATACTTAGTCATACAGATATTTTTTTAATCACGTGAAACACACCCATAAATCTGAGCATAATATAACTAAACGATAGAAATTTGAATACTGGTAGTTTGAATGATATGATGTTATCGGTTATTTATAGTAGAGTTTATTATCACATAATAACTGTATAATCTTTTGTGCAAATTTATAACCAGTGTTTTCATAATATTTTTGTGTATTTATAGACTACTATTATTATATTCTGTTTCACCAACAAACATAAATGTGATTCACTTAGAACTATACTAAATATACTGTTACATAAAATAAGTATACTTAGGAATATTATAAACGGGTTAAAATATATACAATCGGATTCTATATAAACCTCACAGACTTTAGCTTGAACACAATTATCTGCACCTTGTTCAGATATATTCTTCATAACAACACATCCCTAAATAAGACCCCGCCCAAACCACCCATCCCCCCCCCCCCCCCCCCCCCTCCCCCCCCCCCCACCCCCCCCCCCCCCCCCCCCCCACCCCCCCCCCCCCCCCCCCCCAACCCCCACCCCCCCCCACCAAACCCCCCCCCCCCCCCCCCCCCCCCCACCCCCCCCCCCCCACCCCCCCCCCCCCTTTCCCCCCCCCCCCCCCCCCCCCCCCCCCCCCCCCCCCCCCCCCCTGGGCAGATATCTCAAAAGGAGATAAAATTTATACAAAATTTTAACTCCTTTCCTTCTGATCGTCATTATCTTGAATGTAGTTTTCTTATGATTGTTTGTTTATATAATTTCTGGGTAAGAATAAAATACCAGCTTTTTTTGTCATTTGCAATACTCCATTTTTTCTTTGGTGGTGGTATTGTGTCAGTTAATTCAGTGGGGATCTGACCATACCGACGGTGAGGCTATGTTGGAGATGTTTGCTGAGAGTGTGTAGTTGTCTCTTTTCAGGATACGTGAGTCCTAGTAGAGGTCGATGTTTGAATTCTCGGTCTGGTGGGTGATGTTACTTGTCTTTGTTTTTAACCTTTTGCATTGTTTTGCTCTTTTTTCGTTTCTTGCCTCTATCTACTGTGGAATCTGATGTGGAATTCATGCTGCGCTGTTTGAGTTGGGCACTCGCATGATTGTCTGATCTCGGATAGAGGGCACACATGGGTTGTAGGTCCTGCTGACTGAGCCACATTTGGTTGGATTCAGTTTTTTCAACTGACATGGCGTATGCGTGATTCCGTTGGGCCTTTCGGAGACACTTAGTTTTCATTAGCCATCATCGTTGTTGTTTCCGTCCCGCTCCATCATCGCTGTCGCGTCCCTCATCATCGGAAGCTCTTACCATCTGCGACTAATGTCAGCTTTCAACTAAACTGGAAGGACAGGTTAGTACTGGATATAGACGCTCGTGGTCTCTTGGGCATTGCTGACAAGACTTCTTATTGTATGAATTACAGTCCTCTGCTACGTGGCCCATCCCACACGCCTGCAGGATCAGTAGCTTACCAGCTGGAGCGTGTTCTCACATTGGGTTGACCTCTGTGTCTGATACGAGGCTCTGGTATGTATCCCCAAGTGGGTCATGATATGTTGATGTTGATTGGATTTTCCGAGCTTCTTGACCAATAAACTATTCGGTCACCGGCTTTTAACTAATTGGTTGATGGTATCCATCTACTCAAAGTCTTTCTCTATATAGGCTTCTGAAATTTCACAACCTTTTGAAGCTCAAGGTCACGTTTGCTTTGAAACCATCAATAGGCACGATAGTGGAACATTTTCACTCGAATTAGTGTAGTGCAAGTGTTTTCATCGTATGGATAGTCCGATTACTGGCATTGTTTGCATATATCGTGTAGTGACGTTTTGCTCTATAACGACAAAGCCCACTGAGTGATAAGTTTGAGTCGCGATCTCATAACTGTCGAGGTAAAATCCTCCACATTCCAGTCGGACACGCTGAAGTCCGATTAATTGTTCTATTGGGAAACTAACATTGCCTATTGCATCTGTACCAGTTGTCGTACATGGGCTTAGCCATGATTCTTTAGGGACAGTTCTAGTGCCAAATATATCAAATTCTAGGATAAAAACTGGCTTTACCGTTCTGGCTGGGAGTAGCAACGGCTGCATATGAGGCGGCGCCATTTTCCTCGGTCACTGTGGCCGATTGACTCGTCGTAGAACTCATAATTGTTGATTTCCTGGTTTTTCTGGTTCCTCCAATGAATATGATACACTTTTCCTCTCATTCCCCTCGGAGAAAGTTTTGAGGTGGACGTTTTCCAAAAAACACAAAAAAAAAAACAGTTCTGTATATGGAGCTCAACAGATTACCTTTTACTGTTATTTAGTTCAGGGTGCAGATCACTCTCATTTAATTCTTAATTCCAATAAATGCTGATGCCAATAGAACAAATCAAAACAGAAGCGTTTGATTAGTCAGTGAACAAAAACTATCTGATCGTTTACTTTATGTTAATCTGATAATGCAGCTTACACTTCTTTGACTGTTTATGTTTACTCAAGTTTAACGGCCCAAATACAGTCATTTATTAATTCAACGCTGTGACGAAAATTAACCATTCTATTTAAGAAATTGCTTAAAAATTGTAACTGTATGTCGGTATATGGATCGAGGCTTATTCTAGGATCAATAACATAAGATCACTGTAAATTATTTAATTTTCGACCTTGAAGGGAAAATTTTCGCGTTAATTCGCATGGAGAATTAAAATTAATCAAGGTAAAACATAAAACACATTAACACCGCATATGACTGTTCTTCAAAGAGTGTTATCGATTACTTTCTAAATGCATTTAATTTAATATAAAGCAGGTAAAAAATCCATATTGAAACACACTCAATAGACATTTCGATGGTTCGATTCAACCGTGTTGGTGACACAAGTGTGTTTTCACTGTATATTGTTATTGGCTTCTAATGTACATTAATGACGTCAGAATCACAATATGAATCGAATCAATAGATATGAAATCCTACTTCGAAGCTTTTGTAATATATTATTTGCAACATGTTTATATCTCTCCTGTTAAAAATTTCAGTGCCTGACAACACCGCACATTACAACCAAATAACAGACAAGGGTAGATGTAAAGTTAAGAAACTGGCCCCTCATTTTATGAGCTTGTGCGGTTTATGGGTGTTTTAAAGCGCGAGTAAATGTACTTGATTTGACAGACTGTGATTATGTTCGTGCTTGTGTAAAGAATCGACAGGTCAGTACCCTACACATAAGTTATAACTTAGTATAGAAAACGGATATGATTATGCTGTTCCAGAATTTTACATTACAGTCACAATTAAATTTTATAGGAACTAGATGATCAATTATGGCTAAATGGGCATAGCTTTATCGAGGGCTGGAATAGTGTCAAATAACTAAATGAAAATGCACGAATCCCACCACGATTCAGCTTCAGGAATAATATCAAAGTAGATCTATAAAGAAATAAGGTGAACAGCCTGTTCCGCCATCTTGGACGCACAATGTCGAAGTTTGCCACGTTATAATGGACGCGATGTTTTTTTTAATTTGGTTTTACGTCACAATAAAAACTTTGGTTTGTTTGTTTGTTTGTTTAACCTCTATTTGACGGCCTCCATGTATGCGGTTTTGATATCGCGTTATTTTTGCGAGGTGATGAATGTAACTGGGAGACTGCGTATGTATTCGTGTTGTGTCTTCATGTATTTAATTGGAACTGTTGCAACACAGATTTTATAGGTCTACCTATTGAAGCATGCCGCCGAAGACACCAAGCAACACACACCCCACCCGGTCAATTGATACTGACAACCTATGATAACCAGGTCGTAAACTAAACTGTATGCTGAACGCATTAATGCAATAGCTTTTTAAAACTACATTTCATTTTATAAATGGTTTCTCGAGCTCTTTATGACAGAAACCAGAGCCTTCCTCAAAGGTGGCGAAACAGAATCACAATTATGCATTCACGTTTAATTCATGTCACTTCCGAACAGTTTGTTTTGATCAATTGATTATTCTTGGAACGGTTTCTATCTAACAGCAGAAATGTATGCACAAGTTTATCTCCCATGTTTGCAGTGAAATAGCGCGAGTGAATCCCTGTAAAACACTTTTCTATTTAACCACAGTAAAACTGCGGCTTTTTACGATGTTGTAATTCGTGTATCAGTTGGATATTTTTTAAAGTGCCACGATCACCGACAAACACAACACATACCCCATTTTAAAAATTTCTGACAACGAGCGCCTCAACAGTAACGTCCTAAAAACATATTTAAGTTGAACATTTAAGCAGGAATCAGAAATTCTATAAAAACCACTAGACTTTGGGGTTCCTGTCCTCGGCCTACACAATATTGCAGCTAACTTATTCAAATCCCAGGCTGGACTATTGCAAATATTACTCATGTGTGTACGCAAGATAAAATATGAGTGATTATTTCGCTTGTTGATGTATAATTGATAATTATATTTATTTGTCGACTGACGATTAGGTTCGTATGTAAACTTTATACACCTTATTTCAATGTATTTTCAAATGTTTGTCCAATATATCATAAGTCACTCTGGTGTCCTGTTAAACAAGTACAGATATTCTGAAAATCTACCGTTTCTCTATGTCTCTTATTGCTGAGGTCCCTCATTCCCCCTTCAACCCACTTGTATTATACAATTCTCCTATCCGCTAGATTCTCACCGCCAATTTATCACAAATGCCTCTCACGGCGATATTTACGAGCTTAAAATATTTCCCCTTTATTAAAATTAAACAAGTTTGGTTCCCCTTCCCCAGATACTGGAAGGTATTGCTGGTGACCATCAAATTCGATTTTATAATACACTTTATTTGCCATGTAGAAGATAGTCAATTTACTTAGAAATTTAAAGGATTACCTTTCGCCAAAATTTTCCCATTATTTTCCAATCTCGAAAACTCTAACAAGTATTTATACGCGGGTTGTCCCATATGATGACGGTTTCATAAAAGTTTATTATTGTTATTTCATCGATGTTAGATATGTGCAAAAATGTTTTAAATCCATGAGAACTCAATGACAAGCTCTGATTTAAGGATTTTTCAAAGCCTTTATTTCCCTTATTGGCCCCAATATCCTTTCCTATTCCCTCTAGTTTCAGACCATGAATTTACTACTATATTCTGATTCCCTCTCCCACCAAACCCCCCAACCAAAAAATCTAGAATTCGCGGCCTAAATTTTTTCTACAATAAACTTTAATACAAAAAATCTATGACAATAGCGATTGACAGGATTTACTTTTTCCCCTAGTTGGTACTTATATCCTCCTACCCCATGCGTCTCAGAGCCAAATTTATACAAGTTCTGTTCCCCTACTCCACCAACAATTGTTTGTGCCAAATTTTTGGTTACAACAAGCCCATGCAGAACTCTAGAACAGTAGCGATTTAAAGGATTTACATACTATTTCCCCTATTGGGCTCGAAATCCTACTTTGCCTGGGGGATCAGATGCCCAAACTTTATACAAGTTCTGGTTCCCCTTCCCCCAAGGATGTTTGTGGCTAATTTGGATTAACCATCACTATTAACAAAACTCTAGTGACCAGCGATTTTTTTAAAGGACAACACCTTCTATTTCCCTAGGTCGGGCCCAGCCAATAAAAACTGCCCTGGGGGCGGTCAGAGCCAAAAATTAAATACAAGTTTCTGTTCCCTTCCAAGGATTGTTTGTGGCTAAAAGTTTTGGTTACAATACAGGCATAACTCTTTAGGACAAAAGTAGCGATTTAATGATTTACGCGCTATTTCATATGAATACGGCACGACAGTCCCTCCTACCCCCGGGTGGTTTTAGAGCCTTTTATGACAAGTTGCGAAACCAGTAATCACCCCCTCACACCCCCCTTAACGATGTTTGTGAGCCAAATTTGGTTACAATCCATGCAGAACTCCTATGAGACATAAGTAATCGATTATCACTTCAAGGATTTACTCTTTTATTTCATTCGTATTGGGCGGAGCCCCTCCTAACCTGGGGATCAGATGCCAAAATTTATACAATAACGCCAGTACCCCGGGGGGGCACCCTGCTGGACTTATTTGTCAAAAGTGATGGTACATCCATATGTTCCAGTTGACAATTAGACATTTTTTTTAATCCTAGCAATTTTATAGGTGCACCCCGCCCACTCACTTGACCCTGGGGGGGTCAGGCCCAAAATGTTACACGATTGGAGTTCATTTCCTTATTACATATCCAGATCAACCCCTTATGTGCCAAATTTTTACATGATTAACATTTTAAGCGAATTTGCATGGGTCCTTAAGACGGCCAGGAATTGTAACATATGTTTAATGGATTTTTTTTCAGTTTGACATATTTTTTTTTTTTCATTAGCTATTTTCCAGTGACATAGTCAAAGTTTTTCTTCATTGATTTAAATTATATTGAGTTTAATCCAACTGAGTCAGCTAAATAATTAACATCGTAGCACATTCCACATTGTATGCCTTGTAGCGTTTTAATGAATACTGTTTCCCCTGGTTAACTCGACGTCCTATTTTAGTTTCAGTTCAAAATTTTATATTGGTTTTTTTTTCCCCACCCCCAAGTTTGCACTTTTTTCCAAATTTGGTGTACAATCTTCTAAAATTCCAAGGGAAAACGTCGATTTATAGCAAAATGTCATGACGATTTTAGGTTAAACGGAGGTTTAACTTTCTTTTAAATTAATTAAGGATTAACGAACAATATGTTTGCTTTGGTTGTTTTTCATTCGCAAGAACTAAACTGGTGGGTGTAAACATTTATCCTAAGCCTCCTCGATTGAAATTTTTTACTTACCCTGGTGCACAAAAACGGGTTTGAACTCTGTTTATTTTTCCTAATATAAACTTTATTTAAATAACTTTAATATGTACGATTGAGAATATTGGTTTGATACAACCGTATATATAATTGGATCTCTAATGTACCGGATGTTTTTTTAATCGCGCGACGGGGTCATGATCTGATTCAATAATTTAAACCTGGATGGTGCTCAGGAATAAAGTTACATGTGATTAATACCATTAATCCCTTCCCTACCATAGGATTATCTACAATTGATAGATTGCAAATTATAGGTATGCTAATGGTCTCCAACCGTTATGAAAGTACATACACATTTTTTCATTTATAGATATTTTACGGTCAATATCCCCCCCCCTCAAGTTGTTCGCTAAATTAGAATGAACAAAAAAGCTGCTAAATGCTAGTTTAATTTTGCACTATTTTAGAATTAGAGTTAAAGATTGACAACGAGTTAACCATAAGGGTTCCTTTCACTCCAAATAGCACCATAAGTCACTTATAAATTATTCTTGGTACTGGCAGTCCATGGTTCAATCGTAACATCCTATGTCATGAAAAAGATAGACCGTTTTCATTTTTCCTTCCATAATTAAACGATGGAGTACAATCTGTTCATTATAATATAATTGTGAAATGTGGACATAAGATCATTGGCTATCGAAGATTTGTTTTGTTAAGCGTTCGAATAACTGTTTTAAAAATAAGTCATACCAGCAGCTAAATGTTCAAATGCACATATTTAATTAGTATATAAAATATTTTGAGGAATACAGAGATGGTTTACAATATCTAAAAAAGTAATTGGTGGTGGTACAAGTTAGTAATAATGATGTTTTTATTTAAAGTGTTTACTTATCTGTATGCGAATGTCCTGGTCCATAATCCTTGATAAAATGCTTCCAGGTTTCAAATTAACTAATAATCACAAATACCACAAGAAAAATGAATGTCTACAGATGATTTGTAAATTCCAGGCAATATTAAAAAATTTTCACTTTAGCAATAGTGTTGTAATAATCCACATGATTAAAGTCACAATAGCTCTCCCAATAGAATCTGAATATGGTAAAGTTCACTGTATTCTTGATATAATCTACATTACAGGTCTCATTACAGTTCTGATTACAGCTGATTAGAACATTTGGAGTATATATAGCTAAACCCTAATTTTAAGAATATTGGAGAACCTTCTACTTCTAGAAATATCTAACTAAAAACAGTAAACAAATAAACACACAGAACCGTTTCTGGAAATAGATCCATTCTAGATCTCTACTTAAATCAACATGTTTACAAATTCATATTTGTTTATACATGATAATATTTCTAGAAAGTTCTATAACCTAAATTAATGATCATGACCTTTATAGGATGTTATTGATAATAAAGCTATATGGAGTTATCTCCCTATCTAATAACTACATGTATTTAGTGTCATACATAACACATACCCTACTTAAAGAAAAGAAAGTTTTCTTGAAAAGGAAACTTCTTATAGACATATTCAAATCATATTTAAATCCTTGATAAAAAGCATCAGCCAGAAATATTGTCTTTCCCTTTGATATGTTTGATGTCAAATACGTTGTAATCTTGCAAAAGTCAAACTCCACCTGAGAATTCTTTGATTTTTGTTTTCATTTTCCCAATGAATGTCAAAGGGTTCCCATGGTCGGTGAAGACCAACTTTGAGGCCAGTGTTATGCAGAGATCATATTCAAATTGGTTTAAGGCCAAAATCAACGCTTATTCTTTGCACCTCAATGCTTAATGGAAATTAATTTCTACATGGTGTTTTGTCAACATTTTTTCGAAGAAATAAAAATTGGATGGTCAATTTGTTCAGAACCTTCTTGCATCAAAACAGCTCACCAACACCTGACATCGCTGGCGTCAACAAACAGTTTAAACTGTTTATTAAAATCTGGAGCAGTTCAGAACTGGTGAGTTTGATAGTATGGCTTTTCAATTTTTCAAAGGCAGACTTACATTCGTCTGACCAGGCAAATTTGACATTTTTTCTTCATAACAAAGCAGTAAGTGGAGCTGCTATAACAGACAGAAAATTTTGACAAAATTTTCTGTCCTACAGCATGGCCTAAAAATTCAACAGTTGCATGACAAAATTCACATTTCAGTAAGTTTACAGTCAATTTCATGGTAGCGAGTCTCGAAGAATTCACGAATCCCGCGTAGATGGTCTTCCCACGTTTCGTGGTAGTTGATGACGTCATCAATGCATCCATCACAGCCTTCCAGGTCTGATATCACGCTGTTAAGAAGACGTTGAAATGTTGCCGGGGCATTCGTCATACCAAACGGCATAACTTTGTACTGGTACAAACCTTGTGAGGTTACAAATGCCGACACTTCTTTGGCTCTTTCTGTTAAAGGCACCTGCCAATATCCTTTCAACAGGTCAAACTTGCTTACGTACTTGGCTTTGCCAACTTTGTCAATACATGAGTCAATCCTTGGAATTGGATAAGAGTCTGTTTTACTGAAAGAGCTTAGAAGTCAGTACAGAATCGGTATGTCTTGTCTGGCTTTGGCACCAGATCAAACACATAGAGAGCTCCATTCACTTTTGCTTGGTTCAATAATATCATTGTCCAACATGTATTGAATTTCTTTCTTTAAATGTTCTTCTTTCAAAAGGTTGACACGGTAAGGATGTTGCTTGACAGGTGGCGCATCACCTACATCGACGTCATGATAGATAGCATCTGTTTTGTCTGGTGTATCCGGAAACAAATGTTTATACTCAAGTATCAAATCTTTCAACTCATTGCGTTCCTTTTCTGATAGATGACACAGTTTCTTGTCCAAGTTCGCGAGCACATCTGAGTTCCGTAACTTAACACCACAGTCTAAACCTACATCTTGTACACCACCATCTAAGTCTAATTTACAAATATCAGCTGTACTTTCACTTTGTGATGGTACAGAGGCCAAAGTAGCAATAGGTTGAGAGGTCTTGCTCTCTTCTCTATCTACATATTTCTTAAGCATATTAACATGACATAATTGAGTTTTCTTGCGCCTCCCTGGAGTTTGTACAATGTATAGTTAACATCATCGACCTTTTTCTCAACAACATAAGGTCCAAAATATCTAGCTTGCAAAGGCTGACCCGGTATTGGTAATAGAGCCAAAATTTTGTCACCTGGATCAAAACTTCTTGCACGGGCATCTTTATCATACCATGTTTTCATTTTGGTTTGAGTAACAGCCAAATTTTCTTTTGCCAGTTCACATGCCCTTGTCAACCTTTGCTTAAAATTAGACACATACTCTAAGAGATTCACTTTAGAATCTTCGTCCAAAATTTTGTCTTTCAAAATTTTCAAAGGACCACGTACAGTGTGTCCAAACACAAGTTCAAAGGGACTGAAGCCAAGAGATTCTTGTACAGATTCTCTAACGCCAAACAACAACATGTGTATACCTTCGTCCCAATCTCTTTTGTTTTCTCATCCTATTCTTTAATGTCTGATGAAAACGTTCTAAAGCACCCTGAGACTCTGGATGATAAACACTAGACTTATACTGCTTGATCTGGAACTGGTACATGACTTGTTGAAAAATACCAGACATGAAATTCGAACCTTGGTCCGATTGGACAGCTTTTGGAAGACCAACCAATGTAAAGAATTTAACCAAAGCCTTGACTATGTTAGGGGCCTTAATATTTCTGAGTGGAATGGCTTCAGGAAAGCGTGTGGATAAGCCACATAATTGTTAAATGATATCATTCCCAGAGTTGTTTTGGGTAGAGGACCTACACGTGTCTAATTATGGACTCTACTAAATGGTTCCCTCAAATGCCTGGAATGGGGTTGCAGAGGTGCATCAGGGATTTTCTTGATTAGGTTTCCCTATCACCTGACATGTATCGACAAGGGACCTACAAAAATCAAGCCACATCCCGTTTCAACTTGGGCCAGAAGCAAGTGACCTAAGATCCTCTGTTATACCTCTTGAGTCACACCTAGATGACATTGCCATAGGTACACGTCAATGAGACAAATTTCAGAATTTTTTGCCTATTACCTCGGTGGGACATCTATATGCCTTTCAACTCAGTCTTCCGGGAGAAATCAGGGGACAACTTATTTTGATTGACACTCCTTCCAGTCTTCCTGACGGGAGACACTTCTGGGGACTTTCTCAGCTCGTCCTCATTCAAAGCCGCATTCCAAAATAAGGAGATTTCAGGATCTTTTTCCTGGTTATATATAAGCTCCTCCTCAAAACACCGATGACTTGCTCATCGCAGACAAGAAGTACCCTCACTCAAAGCACTTTCATATTCACAGTTCTACAGGATTGCCAGGATCTTTTTCCTGCTCCCGACATTCTCTATTTCATGAGCGAAGAAAGTGTCACGAGCAAACCTGGATTATAATGTTCCTACAAATTCTGCAACCTCAGACCACAAAACATTATTTACTCATTGAACGAGTTTACAGCCACAAGAAGGGAAAAATACCAGGTAGAATTCCTGTTGAATTAGTAGAATATCATCAGCCATCAACCTGTTTTATCAGGGAAACTGGACACTACTGGGATCTACCCTAACTTTCTTCTCCAGCCAAGTCATTGGCCTTAAGCATGAGCGACATGCCCTCTATGGGATGAGTTCCGGTCTAACACCAATGGTGACAGGCCCAGTAACCAAGTCTGACTTTAAATAAACACAATGAAGAGGCACATTAACAAAACCTAACTCTACACCTTGAAGCAAAACACTACTACCAGATGAGGTCTCCTCAGACAAAGGCACTACACCATCTAATATTAAAGAATGAGAAGCCCCAGTATCTCTCAAAATCTTCACTAGGTTTCAAGTTGGTGATATCACTAGTAAGTGAAACAAAACCTTCAGAAATGAAGGGAGAGTACTTCTCCAAGACACTATCAGACTCTGAGCTCTTAATCTCAACAGAACTTTAGAATCTTCCACAATATCACTAAGTTTCTGGACTAGGCTTTGACATAGCTAACACAGAAGGACAACTGACTGTTTACGCCTTTGCTCCTTACGCTGGAGAGAATAAACATTCAGACATAGTATGCCCTAACTTTCTTTCAGTAATTACAAACAGGACCAGAAGGAGACCCCACACCTGCCCTATGATCTGTTTTAGAATCAGACTTAGTCTTATCACCTAATTTAGGTTTGTCGTTAGAAGGGTCACTAAAGGTTGGGTTCCTAGGCTGACCAAATTTACTAGTACCTGTGGTACTGGTTTTGTCTTGAGAACTGTTTTTAAACAAATGAGCCTTTGTGGGTGAGAGCGTAATCATCAGCCATTGTAGCTGCTTCACTGAGTGTTTCAACTTTTCTCTCATCTAAATGAGTTTTTTTATGTTTATGTGGACACAACGTTTAAAACTCCTCTATCAACAATAATTGCCTCAATTTACCGAAATCCTCATCAATTTCTTTAGAATCACACCACCTATTAAATATTTGTTCTTTTTCTCTGGCAAATTCTACATGAGTTTGTTCATCTCTCTTTCTCGAGTTTCGAAATTTCTGGCGGTAAGCCTCAGGAACTAACTCATAAGCTTTCAAAATAGCTTTTTTTTGACTACTTGGTAATTTGAAATCTCATCTACAGACAAAGAAGAATAAATGTCTCTAGCTTTACCAATCAAGACACTTTGAAGAAGCATTGTAAGCTTATCTTCAGGCCATTTTATACTATCGTCTATTTTCTCAAAATGCAGAAAATTCTTGTCAACTTCTTTATCTTGAAAAGGAGGAACTAACCTAATGTTTCTACTGACATCAAAACCTCTGTTCCCTTGTAAACCCCTAAAAGTTGGATTACTTGAACTGTCCTGAGAAGCTAGTTCTAATTCTTTAATTCTAAGTTCTGTTTCAGCTTGAATTTTATGCTTCTCTAGCTCTAACATCTGATCTCTCTCTCTTTTTCTTTTAATTCTTTCTCAATTTCTTTTTCTCTTAACTCTCTTTCTTTGTCTATTTCTTTTTCTCTTAACTCCTTTTCTATTTCTCTTTCTCTCATTTCTTTCTCTATTTGTTTCATTTTCATTTCATGTTCAAGTTCCATTTGTCTAATTTGGATTTCTGAAGTGACTGTTTCCTCTATATTATCTAATGCACTAGAGTCAAATTTGCCATTGTCAACAAAATATCTTATAATTACATTCCTAATTTCAGCTTTCCTCAAATTAGTTTTGATAGTAAGGCCTAAATGTTTACCCAATAACAGTAAATCCTTCTTACTAACTTAAAAGAACTTCCAGGGATGGCGCTTTAACAAATTGTTCTACCTCCATAGTAGTCATGTTTATCTAGCTGTTGGTTTCAAATGTAAACTCAAAGTTTTTACACAAATTTTGAAAATTTCTAAATTAATTTTTCAAAGTTAGATTTCACAAATTAAATATCGATCTCGGACACGAGCCCCCAATTCTGTTATGACCCAGAATAACAGAAATGAGAAACTAGCAGCTAAATTCAAAACACAATTTAATTATATATAAAATATTATACAGAGATGGTTTACAATATCTAAAGTAATTGGTGGTGGTACTAGAGTAATACGATGATTTAAAGTGTTACTTATCTGTATGCGAATGTCCTGGTATAACCCTTGATCCTTCCAGGTTTCAAATTAACAATAATCACAAATCCACAAGGAAAATGAATGTCCACAGATGATTTGTAAAGTTCCCGGCAATATGAATAAATTCACACAAAGTGTTGTAATAATCCACAGATAAAGTCACAATAGCTCTCCCAATAGAATCTTATATGGCGCTGTACAATTCTTGATATGTCTAATTACAGGTCTCATTACAGTTCTCATTACAGTTCTCATTACAGTTCTGATCAGCTTTGGACAGTTGGAGTATATATAGCTAAACCCTAGTTCAAGAATATTGGAGAACCTTCTACTTCTAGAAATATCTAACTAAAAACAGTAAACAAATAAACACACATAACTTTCTGGAAATAGATCATTCTAGATCTCTACTTATAATCAAAATGTTTAAAAAACATATTTGTTTATACATGATAATATTCTAGAAAGTTCTATAACCTAAATCAATGATATGAACTTTATAGGATGTATTGATAATAAAGCTATAGGAGTTATCTCCCTTATCTCATAACTACATGTATTTAGTGTCATACATAACAATATGTACATGTGTACTGGATAAGTCATATGTACATGTGTACTGGATAATTCATAAATATATGTGTACTGGATAAATCATATGTACATGTGTACTGGATAAGTCATTTGTACATGTGTACTGGATAAGTCATAATTACATGTGTACTGGATAAGTCATAAATACATGTGTACTGGATAAGTCATATGTACATGTGTACTGGATAAGTCATAAGTATATGTGTACTGGATAAATCATATGTACATGAGTACTGGATAAGTCATTATTACATGTGTACTGGATAAGTCATAAGTACATGTGTACTGGATAAGTCATAAGTACATGTGTACTGGATAAGTCATATGTACATGTGTACTGGATAAGTCATAAGTACATGTGTACTGGATAAGTCATAAGTACATGTGTACTGGATAAGTCATAAGTACATATGTACTGGATAAGTCATAATTACATGTGTACTGGATAAGTCATAAGTACATGTGTACTGGATTACTGCATATCCTTTTCCATAAATGAATGCTGTACTATAGATGAACCTTGCATATGATTGAATTGGAATGATTAAGGGAATATGCTATTGCCATTGGGTAAATGATAAGTAATGAAAGCGTCTGGCTGACGTATGTACTTGCGACTAAACTCAAGACATGATTGAAACTATATGACCAGTACACTCAAAGAAAGTTCCGTAAGTTTAGTAACGGATATGTAAAATGTATAATGTAGGAGAAAACTATCTAATGTTAACGTTGCATTCAACTGCATAAGGTAATAATGTCCTCAAATAATGAAATAAATAATATAATCATAATGTGTATTATGTCTAATGAAAAATGTTATATATATATGTAGCATGGGTTCCCCAAAATAATAAGGGACGCTGTCTTTTGGTACAAATGTTTATTAATTGGTACGAAGACCTGCAAAGCAGATAAAGTATAAAAGTATAAGTTCTCTCATACGTCATTCACACGGTGATATAAATGGACAGAAATGGACATATTATATTTACATGATGAATACGTTTAATGAACACTTTCATACAGATACTTACCAGGGCTTCTTGCCTCTTTGTGACAATGGTGAATTGAATGCTGGGGTTGAGCTCGACAGGGACGTCCGTTCCTGTCGAGAGGTGAAGTGAGAGTGCGGTGGGGAGAGGCCGGTGATTAGAGTGTGGACAAGTGGTCCGTGCGGCACGTGCACTTTACATACATTTAAATGACGAATGGCGCGATGATTTAAAATGATGTAAACAACACCTGGCTACATACTCCCCCGCTTTGTTAAATGACACCTGGCATTTCTCAATAGGACATTTTTAAAGATAATTTAACGATAAAAATATCACAGAGACTACCGCACTAGAACTGGTAGTGCCCTAGAAATAGGAACTAATATAGGTATGGTTTACTACAAAGGAACCCTATTTAGGAGCAATAGCACAGGAGAGACAGGAACCATCTTTGCAGAAGGGACCTTTAAATGGGACATGCTAATAATAGAACATTTATACTGGCTTAAAGAATAAAGCAGTCTAAGTTCTGGATGACATGTGTAACGTTAACAAAAAGAAACTCACTCTAATTCTTTCTGGTTTTACGACCGAAATAACACACCCACCATCGTACTACAACACACCACTGCTGACGGTTTGGGGGCCCCATACCTGACAACAGGTGGTGGTTGCTTGTATCTGGAAGGATACTAATACATAAAAAACATGGTATCAATAAAATGAGGTTGATCACAAGATAAAATATAAAATGACATTAAAAAATACATTCCCACTCTGGAACTTAATCTCCAACGGTTGGGGGACCCCCTACCAGTCGGTATCAACTTTCCAAGGGAGGCTACTCATAGTATTGGATAAAATTGGATATTGTGTAAGTTCTAATCACACAAAGATTTCCCCTGACTCTTTACTCACAGCTGCTAAAGAGGAAACCGTATAGCCCCAACGCTCTGGAGGTTTAGATGGCCGAGTTGACCTCCTTGGAACAGGTTGAGAAACCACGCTCTCATCAACCTCAATCTCGTCCACAACACTGATGGTATCATCAATAGGGTGTTCCGTAGATGGAGTGGCTGAGTGGAGACTCTCCGGAGGGTCGATATGGAGTTCCTGTGGTGACACAGGTTCGTTAGGTCCTGTCATACCTAAATCGATAGTGGATCGACTAGGTCGGGGAATTGGACTAAGGCCTACCTCACTGGGCTTACGGTTTCTCGACTGTCTTGTACGTTTTCTTACAACAGGACAGAGCTCAGTATCCGACTCTGAATCAGATTCAGATGTGGAAGTTGGGTCTGGACTATGTCGTCGTTCAGGGATTGACTGTTTTGGTCGGTTAACCTTACGGTTAGCTCCCTGAGGAGGAACGTCCACTGGAATTGAGTGGAAAGGAAGCAGCATGTTTCTGTGAAGGGTTCGTTTCGATCCCTTACCACATTCGGGTGCAACCTTATAGACCGGAATATCACTATTTGGAATAGAAGTCACCAAATAGGGTTCCTGTTCCCACCTATCAGCTAATTTATTCTTTCCCTTGAGACCAGTTTTGCGAACCAAAACACGGTCACCAACCTCCAACTTCGACTCTCGAACTGACCGGTCATATCGGTCTTTGTTCTGAGCAGCTCTTTTAGATGCGGTACGACGGGCAGTCTCGTACGCAAATTCCATGCGGCCCCGTAGTTTACCAACATAGGACGACGGGTCCACAGATTCCTGTTGCTCGGCTGGGTTGAAGCCAAGAAACGCGTCTACTGACAATCGAGGATGCCAACCAAACATTAAGTAATGTGGTGGATAGCCGGTGGCATCGCTCTTTGTTGAATTATAGGCTTGAACCAGGGGCGCTATATAAGAGGTCCAGTCTGGTTTTTCATGCTCCTCGAGGGTTGCAAGCATCCCTAGGAGTGTTCTGTTGAACCTTTCGGCTGAGCCGTTTGCCTGAGGATGATAAGGAGTGGTTCTGGTCTTCTGAACCCCTGCGATTTTACACAGCTCCTTTATCACCTTACTCTCAAAGTTACGCCCTTGATCACTATGAAGCTGCTCAGGGAAGCTGTAGTAGGCAATGAACTTTTCGTACAAAGCCTTAGCTGTTGTGTGTGCTGTCTGGTTACGACATGGCACTGCCTGCGCATACCTAGTGAAGTGATCGGTTATAACCAGAATGTTTTCATAACCACTTGAGGATTTCTCAAGACTGAGGAAATCGATACAGAGTATCTGAAGTGGTCTAGAGGATTCTATTGGCACCAACTCAGCAACTGGTTTAACTGGAGTCTTACGTCTTATACAGCGGCCACAAGTGTCAACTTTAGTGTTTACATCCTTCTCCATACCAGGCCAGTAAAAGCGTTGACGTGCCAACCAAAGAGTTTTCTCCCTTCCCTGGTGTCCAACATCATCATGGACACCCTTAAGTGCTAAGGAATGATAATGCTTCGGAAGGACGAGCTGATTTACTTTCTGACCATCGAGAGAAGCGGTTCTATAGAGAACACCATCTCGCAAACACAATTTGTTCCAAGCTCTTAAAAGTTTTTGCACATATGGGGACTCATTCTGTAATGGTTTCCCCCTGGGATGAAAACCGGTTCTCACCAGATCGGAAACCCTAGCAATGTCCTGATCCACCTGTTGTTCCTGTTTCCAGTCTACTGTGCTAATAGTATCAGATTCCACCGCAAACTCACTGGCCACATGAGCTACGGCAACATCCGATACACTGTCCGCTAATGGAGGCAAGTTAGACACCATAGACTGGCATATGGCATGAACAGAATCGGTTTGGACCTGTGACATTCTAGAGAGACCATCGGCATCTAGGTTTTTTTTCCCAGCTCGGTATCTCAGAGTGAAATCATAGTTGGCTAGCGCTGCTACCCACCTCTGACCGGTAGCATCCAGCTTGGCCTTACCCAGCACATAAGTTAAGGGGTTATTGTCTGTGACAACTTCAAACTTATTACCATAGAGATAATCATGAAGCTTCTCTGTAACCGCCCATTTCAATGCTAGAAATTCTAATTTATGTGCCGGATAATTCCGTTCACTGGGTCTAAGGCCCCGACTCGCATACGCAATTACTTTCTCCTTTCCCTCTTGTACCTGGTACAAAACTGCACCCAAGCCTAAAGAACTGGCATCTGTATGTACAAGAAAATCTTTTGAGAAGTCAGCATATGCCAGAACAGGGGGTTGCGTCAGTTTTTGTTTAACCAAATCAAAGGCCTCCTGCTGTGGTGTACCCCAAACCCATTTGGCTTTAGCCTTAGGCTTAGACTTTCGAGACTTAGCCGTTTTGGTTTTTTTCTTCAAGTCATGGCCTTGAAGCAGACTATTAAGAGGCTGGACTACCTTGGCATAATCCTTTAAAAATCGCCGATAATAGCCACTAAATCCTAAAAACTGACGTAAATCCTTTACGTTCTTTGGCTCGGGCCAATCCTTAACAGCAGACACCTTTTCAGGGTCTGTTGCTATACCGTGCTCTGAGACGACATGACCGAGATATGTCACTGAAGACTTAAAAAGCTCACACTTGGATGGTTTAAGTTTCAAGCCGTGCTGTACGAGTCTTGCGAATACGGACTCTAACCTTACGAGGTGTTCGTCAAAAGTTTTGGAGAATATCAAAATATCGTCAAGAAAGATGAGACATTCGCGCAGATGCATATCACCCATGCACTTTTCCATTAAACGCTGGAATGTAGCTGGTGCATTCGTGAGACCAAAACCCATCCGCTTGGTTTCCCAGAAACCCAAATTGCCCACGGAAAATGCGGTTTTCTCTCTATCAGCTTCGTCTACCTCGACCTGCCAATAACCCGAACGAAGGTCTAGCTTCGAAAAATATCGCGACCCGCATAAAGTATCCACGGTGTCGTCGAATCGAGGTAACATATATGCATCTCTGCGCGTACGAGAGTTCAACATACGGTAATCAATACAAAAACGTAGACTACCGTCTTTCTTGCGAACAAGTACCACATTACTAGAGAATGGACTTTTACTCTCCGTAATAACATCAGCTTCCAGCATATCACGTATATGCTGTCGCACTTCCTCATACATGCCGGGAGGTATTTTCCGGTAAGGCTGCTTAAAAGGCCTTTCCTCGATGAGGTCGATCTTGTGCTTAACAATGTTTGTACAGCCGATATCAAAAGCACTGGTGGAAAATGCATGCTTCCAATTACCTAAAACCTGACGAACCCTCAGCAGCTGCGCCTCAGAAAGATTTTGTGTGTCAACATGAAGACCCAGTTCCTCAGGTAAGGACACTGGAGAGTCAACCTGTGAATCTGAAGCCAGATTATCAACAATTTTAACCTCATTAGCAAGACAGAGGGTTGCCCTCGGGTTAATAACTATTGGCTTCGCTGTAATATTACAGATCTTCACAGGTAACTTGACACTAGACACATTCTGTCTAACCCTAACAACTCTGGGGCAGAGACTGTATACTTAAGGTTAGTATCATAAAAGTTTTCTGTAACGAGATTTGAAGTACCCGGGTCAATACCCCGGACCATACCGTTAACTACCATGGACTCATAAGGAGCCAGCTTGACAGACTTCCTGTTAAAAGATTTCACAGTGTAAGAACAGGTAATACTATCGATTGCTGTTTGCCATGATGTAGGTATACTTGAATAAGTTTCATCAACGTTTAGATCTCTAACTAAACGAATAACATTTGTTCCTAACAACACAGGACAAGTCTTGTTATAATCAGTGTCAGGCACGATCAAAGATAGAATGCTGAATGGTTTGTCATTTATGAAAGGTATACACAAATCTAACTCAATATATCCTAAGTAATTTAACTTAGAACCATTGGCCACTGTTATATCTACAGCAAGTGTATTCAAATCCTGTAACTCAGGTTTATTGGACAACTTCTTATAAAATCCATATGACATAGTGGAAACCATAGAACCACTGTCTATCAAACACTTGACTTTGTGTCCCTCAATGACCACATGACATTCGTTGGATACTCCTACCAAACGATTCAAAATATCAGTGTGACCTTGACCTTGACCTTCATTGACGGTCTCTACGCGGCCACTAGCAGAGACCGCTAGTTATTTGGGTGCTCCTTGGACTTACCCTTATCCTGACCTGATTTAGGATTGTTTCGGTTACCCCGGTAACCACGACCTCTATTTGACCTCTGTCCTTGACCCTTATTATGACCTTGGCCTGATTTGCCATGCTCCGCATTACCAAGTTTAGAGAGAATCTGATCAAATTTTTGATCGATTCTAGCCGAGAGTCTGTCCTCAACATCTTTGAGTTTATTCTGAAAGTCCTTGCTAATCTCTGAAGGATTAGTAGTTACCTGTTGCTGTTCAAGTTCACAAGTAACAGAGTGACTCTGGCTCTTAACCTTTTTCTTGTTATCAGTGGAATGTACAGTATCCTGTTTAGAAATATTGATTTCTTTTTCCACCATGCGGATTTCTCGCAATAGTTGGTCATAACTCGTTATCGAATCATATTTATGCCTAGTCTGACTCCGTAACTGATCCGAGTATAGTGACGTCCAAAATTTGTGACGCAAGAGATCATTTTTTGCCGACCTGTGTAAGGAACCATTATCTATCGCTGTCTGTAATAGTGATTCCAATCGACACCCAAAATTGACAACACACTCATCAGGTCTTTGTTTTGAATTAAAAAATTCCTGCATGACCATACCATGAGTTGATGTATCGCCAAATAAAGAATCTAATTTGGACAAAATCTGTGGTACAGTAGACCCCTCCCCTAACGTCATAATCATACGTCGCGCAGTACCACGCAACGACCGACGGATCGCCTGAATCAACAAGCTGGGAGAGACATCTGGGTCTCTGTCCAAACTCCTGATCTCAAATCTCCACTCCATATAGGATATGTCCCCTTTCATGGGAGGGTCATCCCCAGAAAATGGTGGAATCTTGGGTACAGTATGGGACCTATTACCCGAAAATGATGAAGTGCCATCATTACTTGTGCTATTTAAAAATGAAATAGAACTAGATCTCCCTCTATCCAAGGGGGGAATAACTGATGGTTTAATACCAGTTCCATCCACAGTACCCTTAGTGGATATAACATATTTCCCTTTGGACAAGAGATGTCTAATCATGTCATCATCAGACATTGTAGGTGATTCGGGATCAATTTTGACCCCAGGTTTAACCTGTTTATCCCCTGGGCCGCCAGAAGCTACTCCAGCTCCCTTCCCATCATCCATACCTACTGTATCATGATCCATCTTTATTGGACTGGGCATAACTGTATATATATATACAGGTTATGTCAACATACAAGCTTACAATAAGTAATAAATGCAAAATAAACAATCATACACAATCATGAAAAATTTTAGTGACAAAACGCTTCATCCATACCCGAGCCAAAACTCTGCCGGGATGAACACCGTCTTTAAATAACTCAAAATTAATCACAGGTTTCCTGCCTTTTCTCTGGTATTTCAAAAGGTCTGCTCTAAAATTTAGAGATTTTACACCTAATCGTTGGTCTACCTCCTGAATGTAATTGTTTAATAAAGTAATTCTGCCATCCAGAATCCTATCCTGATCTATAAACAAATCAGGGCACTGGTGACCCTTATAAGTATTCCAGGATACAATTGAATATGGAGGAATATCTAAAAAATATTAGTTTGATTGTTGAAAAGTTCTTAACAAATGATACAATCCTATCAATTTGAAAATGAATAAATTCCTCACACTCATTGTCGCTGTTTTGAGCGAGATCTATAAATTTGCCCTTCTTGCTGGTTAAGTCACACGTACCTATCCAGATGTATAATGTGATATCCCCATACTTTCTTTGTTTACCAGCAAGATTTGACTTAAGCCAAATATAAGTTTGATTGAAATTTGCTCCAGGCCAACAATTTATTTCTAGTTCGAACCCTAAACATTTGATTAAATCCAAATTCCTACGCAAAGAAAAACCTTTTCTACTAGTTACAAGTATAGGTCTACTAGATAACCTTTGTGGGGATTCAATTGGTTTATCTAAATACTTCTCCAACTTACTCAAACTCATTAGAATTATCTGAGGTCCAGAATGACAAAAGTGGATACAAAATATATTTTGCCCCTGTTGATAACACTAGTTATAGATATCAATGACAACTATCAACAGTAAACAACAATTACAAAATTAATATACAAGAATTACCAAGAGTAGGCAGCCAGGTGCAAATCAATGAATAAATATGACAATATGATGAAACACAGTTGAAAACAGGATCAATGCAGATATACATACATGCTTACCTTACTCCATGATGTGCATTTGGGAATCAGGGTATAGTGCAAGGGAGGTAACCTATCATGATGATGAGTCAATGATGATGATGATGATGATGATGGTGATGGTGCTCAGTGACAGTGATCAAATCCTTCCAGCCCTGGCAAGAAAACTAGAACAATGAATACATGAAATATCACTCACAAACCCACACACAAGCATCCTGACAGTTATGGTCATAATAATCATACAAAGTACATGATAAGCTGAGAAACACGAGGACAATTTAAGCTAACTAGCAAAATAGAATGTGAAATGGAAATTAGGCTACTGAAGTCAATTTTGAGATCAACAACAGTTACAAAAAAATTAATGTGTAAATGTGTCAAAATTTATAATTAATTCTAATGACTATATCAATTTAAAGTTATATATGATTTACGAATAATTATTGATACATAATAGCAACATAGAAATCAAATTATTAATCACAATAAAGTATTTGAATGTCTATAACTTCACACGTTAGCAATGCCAACAACAGTCACTCGCGAATCATCAATTATCAAATGCACATATGCGCAAGCACACGTGGCGATATCAAAGTCATCCTGTCACAAGTACAGTCTGTCTTCAGCCAAACTTGGTACGATACACGTTATACAACCAATGCAAACACTAACGAACTGCCGTATTCTTGGCGTCGAAACAGGACGATACGTAAACACACACTAACACAAAGGTCACTTCGAATTCCGGGTCACAGATCCTCCCATACGGATCGCGGATCCACCGCTATGGCGGGCACCTGCTCCGGTTTGTCGGCGCAGCCCTGGTCTTCCACAAAATACCAAACCACGTTGGGCGCCAATTTGTAGCATGGGTTCCCCAAAATAATAAGGGACGCTGTCTTTTGGTACAAATGTTTATTAATTGGTACGAAGACCTGCAAAGCAGATAAAGTATAAAAGTATAAGTTCTCTCACACGTCATTCACACGGTGATATAAATGGACAGAAATGGACATATTATATTTACATGATGAATACGTTTAATGAACACTTTCATACAGATACTTACCAGGGCTTCTTGCCTCTATGTGACAATGGTGAATTGAATGCTGGGGTTGAGCTCGACAGGGACGTCCGTTCCTGTCGAGAGGTGAAGTGAGAGTGCGGTGGGGAGAGGCCGGTGATTAGAGTGTGGACAAGTGGTCCGTGCGGCACGTGCACTTTACATACATTTAAATGACGAATGGCGCGATGATTTAAAATGATGTAAACAACACCTGGCTACATATAAAAATATATAATGTGCATATTATTATGTTATACGAGTATCAGAGCAACTACAAATTCACGTGTGTTTAATTACATCACTTATCTGCCTCTAACAATAAAATGTGTCCTAGTTTCTAAACACATATATTTCTCAGTGTGTAATCACGTGAGATGAAATTTCCTATAAAAATATGTAAATTGTGTATTTGTGTAATAGAAAAATAGTATATATAAACATTAAGGATAATCTGAAATTTGTGATAAAAACAATCGACATAATTCATGAACATGCTAAATGTGGTAACTTATCATAGTAAAACAAGTAATAACCATACACATATTCTCTTGTAAAAGAGTTAATATGACAAATCTACGTACCTGGGAAACCAATGATTGTAAGTGGCAGTAGCTTTGCCCAAACTCCAGGTCCAGTCGGATGTCATGGCATCAATGTGAAGGTTCTTTTATTTCTGTGTGTTGGTGTATTATAGAGTTGAATGGAGTCAAACGCTGAATTGTGGTGTCAGTACTTTATTCCGGACGACTAAATGTGTCCAGCACTCATTATGACACTGGGGGAGTGACTACCCACTGGGGGAGTGACTACCCACTGGGGGAGTGAGTACCATACAGAGTTTCGATGGGGTTTATGTAAGCCTCAATGTTCATGTTGTATAATATCTATACATAAATGTTAATCACAGTGTCATTCTTATTTAAATTAAAATCTGACCACTGTACCTGATTCATATTACAATGTACATAATCACTAAACGCCATATCATCCAGAATGCTCACGAAAGAGTCATTCAATAGCCTCCATTTATCCACAAGCCTGTATCTGTTGTGGCGAATAGGACCAATATCACAAAATATACACACTATCAAGTATAGTTAGAATTATGTGATAATATTTGGTTATCATATAAAAAATGAAAATTAATTGTTAATTTATAGAGTTACAATAAATATGATCAAAAATTATGTCATTCCTCATCTAGGAGTTACCTCCCCTTATTTTTATAAACCTCATCATGTATATATGTTTTATATAAGTATTAGTTTGTACCACCAATATCGGGAGAGGACTAAGATAGGCTACGCCTGATGTCTAACCCAATTGACACTAACATCTTTTTGTCAATAAAATATTTGGAAATTGAAATCCACAATGTTTACGAGAGGAACATCAGTGGAGGAGGCCTCGTCAGATTTGTTTGTTTGTTTGATTATTTTAATGTCCTGTTAACAGCTCAGGGCCTAGTTCCATGAACATTCCTTAAAGTCTATGGAATTCCTTAATTTAAAATTCGCCAAAGGAAAGTGTTGCGTCAGTTAAGGAAAGCTCCCTAAGTTAAGGAACCTTAAAATCTGATGGAGAATTTTAATTTAGGGAATTCCTTAAAGCTAAGGAGTGTTCATGAAACTGGGCTATGGTCATGTAAGGATGGCCTCCAATGTATGCAGTGTGTAGCGTGTGTGAAGTGCGAGGTGCGTGTATTGGGAGACTGCGGTATGTACGTGTTGTGTCTTCTTGTATAGTTGAACTGTTGCCCTTTTTATAGCGCTATATCACTGACGCATGCTGCCGCAGACACCAAGCAACATATCCCACACGGTCACATTATACTGACTTAGGGCGAACCAGTCGTCCTACTCCCTGTATGCTAAACGCTAAGCAGGAGCAAAAACTACCACTTTATAGACTTTGGTGTGCCTCGGCCAGGGGACTATACCCAGCCTACCTCACATGGGCGAGCGCTCAGCAAAAAAGCCAAAAGTGAGCGGTTTCAAGGGAGACGTTAGGAAGAAAAGAAAAGATTATAAATTTAGTCGCCTTTTACGATCATGCAATAGCTATATATAGGGGCAGCAGGTACAATTCAAACGCCATACAACGAGGCTCACTTTCACCAATTCGCTGTAAAACCCACTTTTCTGAAGCATTTCTGTAGAATTTGAGGTTATGTCCTTCTAAGCACTGCTTATAAAAATTTTACAGTGAACACTGCATATATCTTACAATCAACTTTTTATTTATTTATTATATATGTCCTATTGGGAACGGCCTCCACAGTGAGCGCGCACAACCTGATATGACCATAGAGGTTAACCGATAAATCCCACACGGCTGAAACTGGTGACAAAATGAGTGAATGGAGTTCAAATAGATAGCACCCAAAATATTACCGATAACTGAGCTCGAGTTTATTTATACGGCATGATATATTTTATATCATATACCAAATTATAAGCTTATACGCTTTCTTAAAGATGCTCCACCGCCGACAGAGCATTAACGTGTTTAATCGTGTATACAATGTTTATATATGTCTACTTAACACAAAAAATAATTTAAAATAATTTGTTTTTGCTTTTGGTCCCGGCACAATCAGTACTTCATTCCATATATGACATAAAACCACGAAATTTTTTTGTGGGTGCAATTTTTTTTTCCAAAATTTCTGTCTTGAAGTAAAATAAGAAGCTCAAACTTTTCGTTTGCGATAAATGTGTAAAGTAGGTTAACTTTAGTAACTGAAGAAAATACTAAATCATCTGCTCAAATTTTTAATGGAGACGAAATACCATTTGTCAGCGGTGGAGCATTTTGTAATATTCATTTTTTTGAAATCTGATTGTGTTTTATGGCCGACCAACTTACAGACCTTGATACATATTGCATATATATAGAGATGTTAATCTAGAGCCAAAAGCCTATGATTCAAGCTGGTTCTGTGGTATTCCTGGATTGGTTGGCTGATTAACGTCCTACTAACTGCTAGGGTCACGTCACATCGTCTGTACGCAGTGTGATTCCTGTGGATGGCTGTATATATCTGAAGAAATGGCGGTACATGTATGTTATTGTTGTGCTTTTTTTTATTTTAAACATATATTATTGTCATTTACTGTTGACAATTGGGATTGGACATGGGATTTTGTATCTTAATGACACCTTCAGTTGTGCTTCTTCTTAATAATGTTTGAAGAGAATTAAATTTCCTTTTTCTGTATTTGTTTAAGAACATAATTAACATTAGTTTCCATCAAACATATGAAAACCTTGTGTAATGTTGCTGTTCTACGGATACGAAAGAGAAAATCGAGATGAATTGTTTTCAAGACTGACACTTGAGGTGGGAGTACCATTAACAATGTTGGTTTATTGTTAACTGGATAGTAATTTGAAGACACGTGATATTACGGTCTAACCACCCTACGCCAAACTAAGACGAGCCTCACACAAACTTTTTAATTATTATCATAAATATACTCAACAAGAGTTCCACTGTACAAGATACAACATGAATATACTGCAAAACACGCACACGTCATGGACGCTATACACTGCATGTATGGGAGGCCGTACTTACGTGACCCTAGGTGTCAATACGACGCGAATTTAATTAAACAAACAACCAAAACAACCAATTCGAAAACCCATGGAATTAAGAAACGTATATATATACTAGAGTCTAATGTTAAACATAATTGAAAAATAAACTAGCTGACTTTTAAGGCAAAAACTCTCTGGAAATTTTAGCATTCTCTGATAGAAAATTGAGCATTTATTTGAAAACGATTTTATTCTAGTATTTTACTAAAAATAGAAGTAACAGAGATTGGTTGGAAATTCGATCGATCAGATCATCTATCTTAGCCTTTATAAATTGCAGTGACATTGGAATGTGTCCATACATTTGGAAGAATGCCTCTTTCCCGAGGTGTTGGGACCAACCCGATGTACGATTGGTCCAAATACCGAGTGAAAGAGTTTTGATATTAAAAAGATTTTGCATATCAATAAGGAAAAGGCTGCTCATTATAAATGTAGATGAAAGCTGGGGGTGGTTTCAAGAGTGCAAGGATGAAGTATAATGTTTCAAGAGTCCAGGAATGAAGTATAATGTGTATGGAGCGTTGAAATGCAGGATGTTTTGTCACTTTGAAATAAATAATAAAACATATACGTTGTGAATGCATCAACCGCTACAGCTTCACTATCTAACCTGTTGTTTTTTGTTGGGTTTTTTTTTTTGTATATTAATCAATATTACATGTATTTTGTTCATTAGATATGTTTCCTTTGGAACTCGAAATTGTTCATTTGTTTCTATCTGAATTCATCACGTATCCTATTATGTAATCGTGTTCGTTTTGTATGTCTTGATATAGGGGCAGATCGCCTCGAAAATTTGACAATTTTGTTTTGTCCACACGGTTGGAATTACTTCCTTGTCCCATATTTACCATTTGAAGTAATTCGTATCCAACAGACTTACGTTTGATTGGATCCTGTGTCATCTGAAAAATCCTGTTGATATTACTTCTTTGACCCTTATTTGAATTCATCTTCAACAAAAATGCATTCTTCATGAAATTGTATACAAAGGAATATCGTTAATTGCAGAAATTTAACTATTGAACACGAAAACCACTGAGGAAAAGTTTAATTGTTATGGCAATATTAAAACATTGTCACACATTGCTATACGACATTAAATACCACTAATAAAAAGTAATAAAATATTTGTTATGCCGCATTGGTTTTATATTAAAGAACTTATTACATTAACTGTATTCAATTACGTTATTTACATACATATATTTCCATTCTACTTCCAGTTTCCCGTTTAATCTATGTTAATCCAGATGGGCAATATCTGGCTATGAACTCCAATCTGGTCAAGCGTATGAATATCTAACGTTTTCGCCGCGTCACTGACAATGTATTCAATGTATACTTACGCCTATACATAACGGTCAAACAATTTCAAAAGTGGTTTTAAAGTTGTGTAGTCTATGAAATTTAATAGTATTATCGTGTTGACAAAATCACTTGTATTAAAAAAACGTCATCGCATAATTTTCATTTGTTCGCTTGTTTCAAACCGTTTTGTGTTGAACTATATTCAGAAGTTGATGCTATTGCTGTTCCGTCTATTGAACTTGGTGACGTCAACACTAGCGCAAGCGGGAAATTTAAAGGATATACGTGTGTAGTTTTGAATTCGAATGATCGTAATGGAAATATAAGTAGTAAACTGTTACCAGATTGGACATACAGTTGATATGAAGCCCATCCGTCCGAAAGATAAATATTCATGGCGCCCTAACGGGCGTCATTCTATTTATCTTTCTTCCGGATGGGCTTCATATCAACTGTATGTCCAATCTGGTAACAGTTTATTGCTTAAGTGTATAGATGTATATGTGAGAAGTGTATTTCGCATTCCTTTGAAATTTTATAGTTATGTTTAAGTAGACTTTAACTTCATCTCAGAATAGCAACGTATGCTACCCCTTACCCTTAATTATGAGATACCAAATATACCGTATATTTCAGTAATTTTTGCCAGATCTAACCCTTTGTAGATACAGTTCTGGTAATAAACTTTTGAAATTATTTTGTATATCAATAGTGACAAGGTTGTCCGTTCTAAATGCTGATAAAAAATGAGGGCTTTGTGCTTACTTGTTTGCTCCATTTAAAAATAAACGTGTTCAATTGAGCCTAAAATGCAATAGAGGCGGCTAGTACAATTCTTACGCCCTACCCGCAGGACATTTATTTGTGGAAATTGAACAATTAAACACTGCAACGACTAATTAAACGTTTAATTGTTATGGCGATATTAAAACGCAAGATGTCACACAGGGCTATATAACATTAAATACGACTAATAAAATATTTGCTATGAAAATTAAGGAAGGGGTGGCTTGCGGGGGTTTGGTAGGGCGGGATTGGTTGATTTACTTGTTAGTCTCATCTAAAAATTAACGTGTTCAACTAAAATGTCAGGTGACAAAAGTGTATTATTTCCCAAACCGATGTCTACTTTTTTACAGTGATTGTTTGAAAGTAAAAACAATTCAAGCAATAACTGTTGAAAATTAAAATGTTCAAAATGGCCACCAAATGGGTCATTTCTTGAAATCCCTGTATAAAATAGAAGTCTAACCTTTGAGAGGTACATGTAACCCTTTGATGGGGGCTTTAGGAAAGCCGAGATGACAAGGTTTTGCTAAGTCGAGCAGCAAAATAAAACTTGCAAGATAAAACCCGTGCATTCAGATTTATCCTGAAACCATTATGACATTTAAAAAGAAATTTGCAATTATTTACCTGGTTTCGCTCGAAGCTTTTTAAAGTAGAGGAATAAATCAGTCACTAAACCGAATGAGAGTGTACTCCTTTCAACTACAGTGGCTGTGGAAAATATTTTATGAACATGTGGAATACTATAACTACTAATTAAACGTCTAATCGTTATGGCGATATTAAAAAGCAAGATGTCACACAGGGCTGTATAACATTAAATACCACCAATAAAATATTTGCTATGTCATATTGGTCTTTATATTGAACAAGTTGCATTAACTGTATTCAATTGTCGCTATTTAGGGTAGGTTATTGACATATATACGTGAGTATATTGCATTTATTTTACTTGTCCAAACTCGTTTTCTTAGACGGTACGGTACACTTTATCATTTGTAATGATTTAATAAGTATATACATAAAATGCTTGTTTTGGAAATTTTAGATATCTATTACGTTTTTTTCGGTAGGTTTTCAGATTTATCAAATGGGTATTGAATTAGTATCGGACGAATTTTCAGGGAAGTATTTATCGGGACGTATTCTAGTTTATGGCGGATGTTGTTGATTAATCTGAAGGTTCTTACATTTACATCTGTCTTGTTATGATAAATTTCAGTCATGCACCTCGTAATATTTTGCTCCGTTTCATAGACCCTGGCCTTGAATATGAGTGTCATACATACATTGGTACTAATTATTTTATATAGAAAAGGTCAAATTTTATAATATCATGGAATACTTGAAAAGTTATCGCCTACATGTCTAGAATTTGTCTCACGACTAGTTAGAGCCATGGAAGACGATATCAAGCGAATGTTAACAAGAGGACTGACGTCATCTCAACGATATATACCTTCTTGGTATAACTATGACGAGACTGGATCCAAACTTCACCATATCTTCGCGACAGAGAATACTAATTATTATTTTACAAGTAGCCAGGTATCGGCACTACAAGAAAATATACAGGTATGTCTGAATGATTGCCTTCGTTCACACTTCGATGAACAGTTCAGATTTAGATGTTTCCTGTTACACATAACACACAGAAGAGAGTGTATGAAGTATTACTGTGTAATGTGTACTTATTTCGTCAATGTAAAATGTATAAATTTTGGTCGAAGATTATATATTGCAATGTGCTGTAATAATCTTTCTATAACCATTAAACATACGTATAACGTATAAACATTACTCATTTTCGACTTTAAGATGTAGATGATTGACATTTTATAACAACTGGTGACTATTATAATATTATTAACATAATTATTATTTACTAAATCCTTTCTCTCAGCATTAGATCATCACATGAAGTTGTACAGTGTACACAATGCCACGTTTAGAAGGAAATAAAGTTTTAAGAGATTCGTGTATAGTTAGGTCACCTGAGACGAAGTTTCAAGTGACCTATTCTAATCGCCTTTTGTCCGTCGTCGTGCGTCGTATGTCGTAAACAATTTACATTTTCGACTTCTTCTCCAAAACTGCTGAAGCAATTTCAATGAAATTTTGCACACAGCTTTTAAGGAACAAGGCCATAGTATATATTGGGAAAACACATTTTTGAGCCTTATTTGGTCATTTGTGATAGGAAATGAGTCAAATTTTGTCAGACCTATCAGTATGAAATCAACAAATTTCCCATAACTGACCCCAGGGGCCTTTGAGGTCTTATGCGCATTTTTCATAGGAAATTAGTCAATCTTGTTTAGAATTATTAGCCTGATATAGAATTTTAATATAATATCCATATTGGTCCTGTCCGACCTCCTGGTAGCAGAGGGCGGGGCCAAAATGGGCAAATAGGCTAAAACTTCAAAAATCTTCTACTGAAATTCTGGAAATATTAGAATCATATACTCTCCATAAATGGGTCTTAAGGTCCTTTAAAATGTGAATTATATGACCCTGGGGTCTCACATTTCCCCCTTGGGAGGAGGTCAAGTTTACTACAGTTTATATTAGGAAAACACTTATGGCTCAATTTTCATAGGAAATTAGTCAAACTTAGTTATAATTATTAGCCTGAGATAGTATTTTAATATATTCATATTGGTCCTTGCCGACCCCCTGGGGTTTGTTTGGTTTTGGTTTGGTTTTACGTCCTATTAACAGCCAGGGTCATGTAAGGACGTGCCAGGTTTGTTGGTGGAGGAAAGCCGGAGTACCCCGAGAAAAACCACCGGCCAGCGGTCAGTACCTGGCAACTGCCCCACATGGGATTCGAACCCGCATCCCAGAGGTGGAGGGCTTGTGGTAATATGTCGGGACATCTTAACCACTAGGCCACCGCGGCCCCACCCCCTGGAGACAGTGGGGCGGGACCCAAAAGGTGTCAAATAGGCTTAAACTTCAAAAACCTTTTTCTAAAATTCTGAAAATGGTAGAATCAAATACTTTTCATATATTGAAAGGCCTTAAGGACTTGTTAAAGAAATCGTGAATTTTATATGACCTCTTGGAAGGGGGTCAATTTACTATAGTTTGTATAACGAAAACACATTTTTTTTGCTCATTTTTTATAGGAAATTACCCACACTTGTTTAGAATTATTAGCCTGAGATAGCATTTTGATATAATATCTATATTGGTCCTGGTGGCAAAGGGGCGGGGCCAAAATGGGCAAATAGGCTAAAACTTCAAAAATCTTCTTCTTAAATTCTGGAAATAGTAGAATCAAATACTCTTTATAAATGGAAAGGTCTTAAGGTGTTTTATGAAAATTGTGAATTATATAACCCTGGGGTCTCACGTTTCACCTTAGGGAGGGATTCTAGTTTACTTTAGTTTATATATGAAAAACACATTTATGAACATTATTTGCTCAGTTTTCATAGGAAATGAGTCAAACTTTATTAGATTTAGTAGCCTAAGATATAATATTTTAACATGCATATCAGTCCTCGCTGACCCCCTGGGAGACAAGAGGGGCGGGGTCAAACGGGGTCAAAATGACTTAAAATTAAAAAGAAAATTCTGAGTTCCCAGGTTTGATGGAAGTAAATACTCTTCATAGATTAAAAAGTTTAATTCATAAAATCACTGACCAACTTCAAGGGCCAGTTTATTAGTGGTTATATGTCTTTGTTTCATTCTAAACGACCGTTAAGGCCCATAGGCCTCTTGTTTGTCATTGGAGTGAGAAACATCATTGTTGTACAAAATTCAGTTTATCTTTGACATAAACACTCATGTATCTAGTTAGCCTTGATCACATGTCCGTATGTTTTGGAGGTTGTAGCATGTTCGTCATGTATCTGTTTGTATTGGTGGAAACTCTTGTCCAGTTTATAGTACTATCTTACCGAATCATATCAACGGGCAACACACCAAACCTGAGCACATTATACTCAGAACAAGTAAACCAGTCGTCCCACTCCCTTAATGATGAACGTTACGCAGGAGTAGAAACTACTTAGACTCTGGTGTGTCTTGTTCAGGGAAAAACGAAGCGGTGTCAAAAGAGATGTCTGGAAAAAGCATAATATCATAACTTTATTCGTCTTTTATGACCATACAAAAAGGCCAGTTACTTGCAGAATAGTCATATCCCAAAGTAATCGAGAAATGTAAATCACGATACACGCTGTTTTTATTGTTATTACAGAAGTAAAATCGTTGCTAAATTACAGACTGATAATTGTAATATGTTGTCGTTAGTCTATTTCGATATTATTGTGTTTATTTAAAGGCTATAATTCCCCGTGTCCCATATGATGTAACCTTGGTAGACCTTGGAAGTGGAAATTGCTCCAAAACCAGATATGTTATTGACGAATTGCTGAAAAGTCAAAAACATCTCTCATTTTACCCTGTAGATGTATCTGAAGGTTAGTGTTTAATTCATATATTGAGCATTCTTGTGAATCATATACATGGCATAGCCTTATACAATAACGGTTACCTTGTTTTCGTTTAACTACAAAACTTAATGCTAGTGCATTGTAATGTGAAAGAAGATTCAGATATATCGATTTTAAGCAATATTACCCCCCCCCCCCCCTTCACAATCATACCATGAAAAAGACCTTATCGGCCTGTTTATCGTTAACTTTTTTTTCAAATTTATATCAGGCAATATGTCTTCAGTTAAATTCATGTCAATTTCAGGTAAATTTTTCAGGTCAAACTTGCCTGAAAAAAAGCAAAATAAGTGATTTCAGGTAAAAATCTTGACCTGAAATTGATGTGAAAAAATCAGGTGAAATTGACCTGAAATTCATATGAAGATTTTGATATGAATTCACATGAAGATTTTTTTCAGAAATTGACATGAAAAAAAATCTTCATGTAAAGACCTTAATTTCAGGTGAATCTCATGTCAATTTCAGGTCAAATTGACCTGAAGACATATTGCCTTTGGTTTGGTCCAAGAACCTGTTGCTGAGATTATACAAAACTGATTTACCTTAGAGAGCCTAGGCCCTTGCATTAAATAACCTCTCGCAATCCTAGTCCTATTGCAACAAAAGGAATTTGTTTTAACAAAGTTACGTCGGAAAGAAGAAAGTCGGTTCACGATTCTTGTTGTATACATTATTGGTTCCTTTAGTAACACCTTAAGTTAGCCCCTATACACACTTTGTTTAAACTCAATTGTGTTTAAGAATACCTTGCAGTGGCGTAGGAAGATGAAACGTAACGGGGGGGCAAAGGTCCCCAATATTTCGTAATCCCCCCCCCCCCTTCGCGCGCCACAGGAGATACTTGATTTTTTCATATATCATTACATATAATCCTTGTACACATCAGTTGTATATATAGAAAGTGGCATCGCTAACAGGAAATTAATGAATACGCAAATTAGCCTGGGATTTTGGGGGGTCCGCGGTATCCCCTGGAATAATATTACGATTTAGAATTTTGATGATTTTGCATGCGCCGAAGGCGCGAGATTTTGGTGTTTGGGGGGGGAGGGGTGCGGGGGTCTACCCCCGGGGAATAAAATGTACGATTTTGAATGGGAGAGATGAGTTTTACAATGCATTTTGTTGAATTTGCGAGGGCCGCAGGCACGTGATTTTGGTGTTTGGGGGGGGGGGGGGGGTGGGGGGTCCGGGGGTCTCCCCCGGAAAAAAAATTACGATTTAGAATTTGACGATGTATTTTGATGAATTTGCGAGCGTTTAAGGCGCAATTTTTTGTTGTATGGTGGTCCGTGGATTGCCCCCGAGAAAAATATATTACGATTTTGAATGGCCGAGATTAGTTTTATAATGTATTTTGATGATTTTAAAGCGTTCTTAACACAGTAAATTTCGATTTGAAGTTACCTGCATTTAGAAATGATAATTGTGAGTGTTCTCATACCATTATGCAACTGAACATACCGGATTCACACCATCGGCACATCGTTGTGTAACTCAAAATAATAACGAATTGATTGTCTTGCTAAGACCAAGGACGTATATGAAAAAAAAAATCCTTGCTAAGACATATAAACAAATTAATCTTTTAAGAAGCATTTTTTGAAATAGTATAATCCCTTGATGGGCATTTTTAGTCTAGTTCGTGTGTATTAATTTTTCATTATCAAAGTATGAATATTACGTGCTTGAACGTTTAAAGGGACAATTCAGTCAAAGAGAACATTATAATTTGTACATATATCGGCAAAAAACAGTTCTAATGGAAATTAAACCTGTCGGTTTTACTATGATATGCATGAAAGTCCATGGTTGTGATATGTGTGCAGATGTTCAAACTCGCTCGCTGTCCGCCATTATACATTGTGGTCGAACTTCTTGTATGCCGAACCCTGTCCCTTGCTCGTAGAGTAATGCAACTTTTGTCTAGAACTGCTCAAACCGCTCTGACAGTAGTGTGTTCACCTTATTAGATGAATTGTCTTGCATAAAAATCATTCAATCACCTTCTCAGTGGTTATGTAGTTTATTTGTTTAACGTGAGTGACTTTGGCTCGGTATGGGTACAGCGTCCATATTGTACCTGCTTAATCGTATTGATCAACGATTTGATATTTCAACAATATTAATTAAAATACTAAACAATGGCATGGAATTTGTCAATATTTTATGTTATGTGTTTCATAAGAAATGTAGAACAATACATTTATGCCATATTTTGCTTCTTGGTCTTGTAAAAGAATTCGCCTGAGTGAATTGTCCCTTTAAGGAAACGCGCCGCGCAGCAGAAAATTTTTTAAAATGAAGTACAAAAATGAACAGGAGGACCCTTTTTACATTCAAATGTGCATTTTTAGAACATTTCACTGGGCGAAAATGGGGGGGCAAAAAGACATGTTTGCCCCCCATCCTGGGGAACGGGGGGGGGGGGGGCAATTGCCCCCCCCCCCCCCCCCCCCCCCCCCCCCCTTCCTACGCCCCTGCCTTGGAATTGATAAATAGTCATAAAACTTTTCACTTGTCAGACTGGTTCTCAAACATTTTGAAATGAAGGCGGTCCATACCATAGCATTACTGTTTCCATTTGATATGCATTACTTATGTTTTTTTTTAATTTTTAAAAGATTTCCTCATGGCGTCAGTAAAAGATTTGACAAAGGAATACGGCGACTCCCTAGATGTTAAACCCATAGCCGAAGACTACGTAAAGGCAATAGAAGAACTAAGGTAATTATACAATAAAGTTTGTTTTGTTAAATACACATTAAAGTGGAGACTCAACATGAATATACTGTAACATCCTAACACATTCGCACACTGCGACATATTGCTTGCATAGGGGTCGTCCAAAAATGACCATTGATGTTAATAGGAAGCCCAACTGAGTATTGATACGCAACGAGATTTATTATGTATTTGACCCAAGGTTTGATGGATAGTTGGTACAGCTTAACGTCTTATTATCAGCCAATGTCATCTCAGGAAGTCTCTTCTGTATTTTGGAGAATGCAGTATATTCGTGCCTTCCTAGTGGTGGGACTCTTGTCCTTAGTGCTATCACAAGGTCATATCTTCAGATATAACAAATACAAAAACTTAATTTTGGCAAATTCGTGTAGATTTATTAGGGGAATATATATTTTAAAGATGCTCCACCGCCGACAGAGCATAAATGATATTCATCATTTGAACAATAATTGGTGTTTAATCGTGTATATATATATGCCTAATTAATACAAAAAATGATATAAAATAACTTTTTTCGCTTTTGGTGCATGCGCAATCAGTACTTTATTTCATATAGGATATAGTGCCACGGAATTTTTTCGAGATGCAATTAATTATCTTTCATATTTCAACTTGAAGTAAAATTAGAAGCTCAAACTTTTTAATTGTGGTAATGGTGTAAAGTAAGTAACTTTTGTAACTGAAGAAAAATACTAAATCGTCTCCTCCTGTTTTTGATAGTGAAAAAAATACTTTTTGTCAGCGGTGGAGCATATTTAATATAATTTAATCTTAAATCTTAAAATCACAATTATATTTTTTTATTTTAAAGAGAAAATTTTCTTATTAGCGAATGTATCTGTGTTTTATCTGGTATATTACAGAATGATGGAGGGACCCAAAATTATCTTGTGGTTTGGTAGTATCGTCAACCTGACATATGCAGAGCAGGTGAATATTCTCAGCAAGATTTCTACCATAATGTCTGGTAAGTATCACAGAAAAATAACTACTTCCATTGTTATTGAAAACATAATTTAACGGAACTTTATGCTAATCAAAACCTTGTTGTAAAAGTATTTTAGGAACGTATTATATTGTGTAGTGATAGGTTAATAAAGCATGTTAACTACATCAATGTAAATATAATATAGTACTATATTATGTTTCAAAATTTTATTTTCCAGACAGATGTCGTCTAGTGTTCAGTGCTGACATTACTCAAGACAAAGAGACTGTTATTAAGGCTTACAATGACGACCAAGGTAATATTCCTCATACTCGGTTTGATTGCTTGATTTTTAGGGCATCTGACCATATGTAGAGTAACATTGGAACGATCTCGGACGAGTTTGAAAATCAGCTTGATTCGACAGTGATTTACGGAGTTATTGCCCTTTCCACTAGTTTTTACTATTGGACCTTTTCAGCACGAGTACTTGAGCAAATATGAACCGAGCTTAATGAAACGTTGTATGTAGACTAACATTAGAAATATCTCGGACGACTTCGAAAATGAGTTTGATCCAATGATAGTTTACGGAGTTATTGCTCTTTCCACTGATAATTAATATTGGACCTTGTGAATACGATAACTTGAATTAATATGCACTCAGCTTCATGAAACTTTGTACTTAGACTAAAATTGGAAAGATATCACAAAAGTTCGAAAATTTACTGATTATATAATAACTTACAGAGTCATTGCCCTTCGCAATTATAATTATTAAATCTTGTGAACATGATAACTTGAGTAAATATGCGCCGAGCTTAATGAAACTATGTATGTAGACTAAAATTGAAAAGATCAGCTTGGTTCGACTCCAAATTATTTACAATTATTTAGTCAAAACTGTTATTCAAATCATACGAAATGCAATTAACATGGGCAAATTGTAGCATTTATGTGCAACATGTGTATATAAAACCATTGAGATATAATATTGCCATTTCTTCGGAATATTCTATCGCAACAGGGATAGCACGCACATTCATACAAAACGCTGTCGTCCGACTGAACAAAGAAACCGGAAGTAAAATCGACCTAAAAAAATTCACTTATGAGGTGGATTTTGTTTGTAACAAAGAGCCCCATTTGCTAAGCTACATACAGGTCTACATGCAGGCACAGGAAAACATCCAGTATCTTATACGTAAGATTTTTAATTCTAGTTTATTTTTTTCTGTAGAATCTTGTATGAGAACTCGGTTTGGTATTTCATGTCGCATCCTCAAAACACGTTTTAGCATGGAACATCCTGCAGAACGAATCGGGCTCAGATTTACTTTATGTATAAATGTGTCCAATTTAGAAATCATGTATGACAAAATACTTGGATTTACATTCATTTTTATCATAAAAAAGTATTTTTACATGAACTGCCTTTGCGCGTTTTTTTTTTTATAATGAGTGTTTTTATTAAATGGACAATATATATATCATAATCTTACCAACATTAGAGCAGAAATAGTATTTGTAGAGCTGTTAAAGCTATTAAATTTACCATTGCCCGAACAGTTTCCTTTCTCTCTTCCATAATATTTCACAGTCTATTATGCGTCATTGTTATTCAAAGTTCAAAGAATGACAAAATGTAAACATAAATCGTGTCAAGTGGTCATATTGATGTTCTTTATTCCACAGCTGGACTTGGTATAGACCTGGTGATGGAGAAGGGCGAGCGTCTTTATTTCCATGAGGGAGATGGATATAGTTATAAATATACCCTTGAACAACTACTGCACATTGTTGAAAAGGCTGGTCTCCGTCTTAAGGATAACTGGTCAGATGATCAGAAACATGCAGTTTTTTGTCTGTGTACAAGTAGCAATGCAGATGTTCAGTAAAATGAAATGGCTAGATGATGTTATGGATATGTATTACGTTATAAATCATGTTCATCCTGCAACAATTAAATCATTTCTTGGCATTATCTAAGCTGTTCTGTCATTTTTATTCGAATAATTGTTGTCAGGTTCTAGATTTCAACTCTTTTCGCGTCATCATCCCTTTATTGTCGGACACAACATAATTAGATGTTACATGTATCCTAATGTCGAATGCCTTGCAAATAGGGAATAAGAATTGTACCTGTTGCCTTTATTGCATGGAGCGATTAAATTTACGATATTATCTTCCCTTATCTTCCTTACATACTTTATTCGTATTTAGCCTCTCTCTATAACACAGCCTCACATTTGGACTTCGGTTGAGCGCTCGCCCCTGTCAGGTAGGCTCTAGGTACTGTCTCCTAGCTGAGACAAAGTCTATAAAAAGTTAGTTTCTGTTCCTGCTTAGCTCTCATAAAAAAGGGAGTGGGACGACTAGTTCGTCCGTTTTCAATATAATGTGACCGGGTGCGTTGTGCTTGATATCTTCGGCGGCACGCATCAGTGATAAAACACTATAAAAGGGCACCACTATACAAGAAGACACAACACGTCTAAACCGCAGTCTCCCAAAACGCACACCTAACACTTCACACACACATGATACCACATACACGGGAGGCCGTCCTTAAATGAACCTGACCGTAAATAGGACGTTATAAACGGGCCGTCCTTACATGACCCTGACCGTTAATAGGACGTTGAATAATCAAACATCCAAATTCAAATGTCAATGACGTCTATGTGTATACCACCATTTATGTGTCATTTTGTCCTTGACATGTCCTTTAATGAAACCGCTGTGTGATGTAGTATGTGGTGGGGATTACTGGCGCAGTCATTTGAGTTTATGTCAATTATATTAGATATAAATGTAAGTATAAAAGAACTATAAAATTACACTAAAAAGATACCAATACGGTATCATAATGTATTGCACATAATTTACTTAAAATTAATGTCTTGTCATTTTCTGGTATTTTGTGTTATGTGGTGTAGTTGGTTATCCAGATCCGGGTACAACCGAAGACTAAGCTTTTCTCATCAGCAAATATCAACCGTGAACATCTATATAAAATCTCAATCAGGAGACAAAAGAACTTAGAATGGACTATGACTCTTTGATGAAAACAATTCATCCCGTTTTTCGTAATTAGAACATATAAATAATTTTCTACACTACAGGCATTAAATTAAGAAATGGATACTATTCAAAGGTCTCAGATTTTATCATAATTTATAAAGACAACAATCATCAATAATCATGTCATTTTATCGATATGTATATATCTCATGATCGCGTATTAATATCCTTATCCCGGCCGCCACGCCAGTTAAATTCAGGAATGAACAATCGCGTGATATTTCTGATATCTTGCGATTTAGCTTCCGGTTCTCATGATGATGTGAAAAGTTTCGGCAAGCGGAGGCTCGAGCGGTCGAAAAATCTAGGGCTAATAGGCAGAGGCGGTCATTCAGGTGTGGTTGGGCGCGGCCATTATCGCCCTGGTGTTGTCAGTGACCAGTATTTCTTCAGCGATGGGGTTATTGCCGGCGGGAATGATGGAGGAAGGCCCTTTCGGAGAGCCACTCCGTACGACATCTGCTGTCGGTGCGAAGCTATGTAGGACATTGGGGTAGACGGTGAGTAACCAGGGTCAATACGTACGGACAGGCGGAGTACCCGGCTTACGGAGGTTCAGCGCCCAGCACAAAATAATAATGTTAATCATTTAGTTACATGGTACGATAAATATGCAGAACATGTATAGTTTTTTTAATCTGTTGTTTCTCACACACAATAACTTGTTAAAGGTCGTTATTGGAAATCCCATATAGAGATTGGGGAGTACATAGAGGCCCAGTTCTAATGGTGATGTTATACTTTTTATTTCTTTTCTACCCAAAGCCTTTTTTTAAGAAATAATAGGTCCTCAGTTATTTTATTTAGTAGCTGAAGCAGTTTACAACGACTGTGTAGTTCAGAGGTTTAGCGCGCGAAATATGAATTGTCTTTTATCGATTATTTTGGCTCTTGTTTCAGGAGAAACGTTTAAGTTTTTGGCCCGATGCTGTACTTTCGTTATTTGTTATACTTTCAACAGCATTATTAGCAGCAGTTATTATTTGTGCTTCGTTGATCAGAATAGGTGATGACGGCACTCTAAAGCCCCTTTGTTTTCTATTCAGATAATGTCAAAGGATCACTTCTTACAGTGAGGATCGAAAATCCATCTCCTGAACAGTAACGTCTATAATATCCATTATCTATAAAAAGAACGTTTCAGTTCAATGTGTTTGAGGGGAGGGGCGACATAATGCCAATATTGTACCTCAAATGCATATAATGAAGTGTTGAAATTCATTCATCTGGATTTCTGCTGGGTTCAATTCATATATTCTACCTTCTTAAATGCCATGATAAATTATATTAGCAATTCCTAATATAAAAAAAATAAGTTTTAAATTCTCTTCTTATCCACTATTTTATAGAGAATATCTTGATGGAGTTTTGATGTTTCTGTTCACTTTGTTTTGTCAAGGACTTGTCTCCCCTAGCCAAATAAGTTTTTGTTGGATTGTTTAGATAAATTGCAATAATCAACAATACCATAAATACCCATTTTGGTGGAATCCTTTGAAATAAAATTTGTTGATTTAAGGATTTAAAAGTAACACATTTTACTAGTTGAGTTAACATGGTTGCTCAAAGTCGGTCTGTTGGCAATTTTCAAGTTTGTTTTGAAGTCAAAATTGAATATGTCTTCTTTTATGTAAGAATTATTTGGTTAATACCGTGTCAAGTATTTAGATAGTTTTTAATCCATTTTCTATGTAGGATATTCTCACCTAAAAAGACAACTATATCAAGATATCCCCAAATATAAAAGTGTGGTCGATCAAATCCTCATTTAGTGCAAATTTGACTACAATGTTCCAATTGGATAGTCCCTAAGTTGAAATATCAAAAAATGGGAATATCGATTTTGTGATTAATCAGATTGCAAAATCCTATGGCAGGTTTTACCACCATAATGGAGCTTTCTTTATCAAGTGAGATTGAAGTTTCAGTTTAATCACATATTCGAAAGGTCTGTGTTTTATTTAAGGAATGATTTTTATTTTTGTTGTTGTTAAATTGTGTTAAATTACGCGTGTTAACGCGCCATGTTGAAATACATGTGTATCTGTCCAACTAATGTAGTTTACACACCAGTTAACACAAAAAATAGTGTATTTACATTTCAACCGACTGCTTCTTTTAAATTTAATGTTCCGTAAAATAAAACTTCGTTTTTTCAACGTTATGCGATTGCTGTGACAGCCAGTCAATTAATGGAATCCCGTAACAGCTGACTCCAATTTGGCGAGAAATGCTGTCAAGTTCAGAAAGTACACAAACTAAAGTTCCACAATAAATTACATTTTTCATCCCATTGATGCAATATTTATCAAATATCTTATTTTCTGAAATATTATTAAAGATATAAATTACATTCAAATTGTTTAACTGAAGAATAAATTTTGTTTGTTTGTTTGTTTGTTTGGTTAATTAACGTCCTATTAACAGCTATGGTCATGTACAGATACATATAGGCCAAATCTGATGCGCATTTACACTACTTGCCGAAGTCAGTGTTCCGGTATATGTATTCTTGCGCGACAACCGACTGCGTTTACACAAGTATAACAAGGAAATTTTTCACTTGTTATACAAAATGTTGATTTCGTAAAAGAAACAAGGATCCGTAATGATTTCTTTTGACGGTCTTTTAAATCTACTTAGTAAATATATTCATAATGCAACTATTTTGAGAAAGTCATTAATGTAATGCTTTGTCCATTCTCCACTTATCCTGCATGTATGCAAATTGTATTTTGATATTATTCTTTGTAAAAAAGCAAATAGGTTGAAAAACTTAATGCAAATAAAGAATTTGAAATTTGAAAAAACTTTGGCCGTGAACGGTAGGCATATCCTGGATATTCCAAAATAGTGCCGTGTTGTCCGTTCGGTGGTCGTGGCCTTCACTGATATTACAGAGTATAAACATAAGCTTAAATGAAATACAACAGATAAACACCTGACATTTACTGCTCTAAATTTACTGGTCAGGCGGGTAGGCTAATTATGCTTAACTGGCGTGTCCATTCCCTGAGGCTAAGTGTCATACCACCTGGTTGTCCCGTGTACGTAATATAATTACTCAATTAACTTTATGTGACACTGAAGCAGATATAATTACCGCGGTTAATCCAACATCAATAAAAGCAAGGAAATTTGTATAGCAATGTCAAATGTAGTGTCTGAAATAAATATATACATCCATCTGTCCGTTAAAATTACATGTAGGTACGCGTTCACTGTCCTTTGTTTTACAATTTGTATTATTATAGTAAGCACTAAAATCCTTTTGATTCAAGTGTAAACGATTTCCCAGTTGGTAAGGTTATATAGCAAAGAAAAAATGGAAATGTAAATATTTTGCGATAATGGAAACCGTATGAGGGTTAAATAATTTTCAATCTAGATAATGAAATAGCGAAAAGTGTTCAATTTCAATTTTATGGCAGAAATTCATAACAGTTCTGACTGATTTAACGGCAAAATATTATGCGATGTTATAAAGCATGTTCAAAAGATTTTTTGCCTTTTAGTTTTATGGGCTTAATCATATTGTGCTATTCAGCCATTAACGTGTTTTATGGGGTTTTTACTACTAAATTATATATGCATATTTATACCGTTTTACCGATCAAAAAACACAAAATATACAAAAAAGGATATAACGTATTTGAAAGCAATGCTATTCTATTTTCCGAAATATTGGCTACCATGTGGTTTTTTTTTTGTCCAATACCTAGATGTAAAAACACATCAAATTGGCACGATCAGTAAACTTGACAGGTTGATGTCTAGATTTTTTCTGGCTAATATATTACCAGTCATGCATTAATATCAAAGAAAAAATAATCCTTAATAATAATCCTTTAAAACATAAAACATAAACTGATATTTTTTTTACAACAACATGCAGTATATAAATTATATATTAAAAATAAATGATAAATTCAGTATGTTTATCTTCTGAAAATTGACCTAATGAATCTTTTGAGTCTACACCAGTATTGATTTTTTTAATGGAATGACAATGAAAACTTAGATTGATAAGATTGGCTATAGTTTAAAACTAATAAAAATACTGTTACATCGACTAATTCAAATACATTTTATAGCCAGATATTGTTAGAATGTTTGTTATACTAATGATACGGTAATGTGATATATAAACATGGAATAACGTATCTGTTTATTTGGTAACGTACCTGTCATATTTGGTAACGGATCTGTACTTTTGTACGTAAACCTTAATTTGAGTGAACTTGGTTTCGTTTGTAGCAATTTGTTTCAGACTAGATATGGTCAGAAAATGTAAGTTTAGGGTTGTTTGTGGCAATCAAGTATGACGGAGACTGATACGTTTCTCAGGTGAAGGAAGGCGAGGACAATGAGAATGAATTATTCCTTTTCTTCATGTCAAAAAACATCAACAAAGGACAAGTGAGGTTTCGTTGGCCAATAATATCAGACGAACTGTTTATCCTGAGTTATCACATCTACCTGTCAGCCGTGCGGGTCGTTTTTTTCCCAAATTAAATGACAAGAACGCTGAAACCATCCGCAGTCAATGGGAATCGGTGTAGACAGATACGTTACCAATATGGTACAAACATAATCATCTCTTCATCGACGCCGCTTTCAATAGTTTTGATCTATCGTTTGATAATTTCGATGTTGCAGTCTTGACTACAAGTTTTGAAGCAGATTCGTGTTGTTGAATTCGTTTATTTTCTAATACTTCATAAAGATATATACCAAGAGAACAGATACGTTATCGCTGCTAATTTAGGCAAAAATCATCTAAAGTATTGCAGAGAAGTGAGACCGCTGAAAAGTACGTTTTCTTTGATGCATTTTGACGAATTTATGAAACAGAAAAACATAATAATCCTGTCAGATTTCTACAGTCATATATTAAGTATGTTGTAACATATACGTTACTGCTTAAAGCAGGATTTTAATGTCCTATACAGTAATTTGGGATTTATACAAATACAAAATTACTGACATGTACTGATGCAGATAAAGGTAAAGTTTGATAATAAGGAAAAATATAGAAACAAAATACTTTGGTACTACTTTTATATGAAACTATTCGAACACACTTATGAATCATACAAACCAATATTCACAAATGAACTTTTCATAACTGCAATTGATAAAGACAAGTTGCTTTCGAGACGGACAAATGGCTTTGAATGGAAAGAAAAGACCTAAACCAAAGCAAAAATTCAGTTAAAGTGTATATTTTGCTGCATTTCTAATGACAAACCTCAATTTAGTTCATTTTAACAAAGTCACGTATCTGTTATTTAGCAAAATATGACGGTTGACTGTAACAATTATAACTTTTCTTTGAGTAAAGATAGGAGCCAGCCCTTTTGGATTTAAAAAGTAGAGATATTTGCCAAACAAATGACAATACATAAGAACTTTGTTTTCAATTTTCATATTTTATGTTTTCATTTCTGAAAACATGCAAATTAGTGGAGAATGAACGTAAAATGATATTATAAACAAATATTTTGTAAATTTAAGTAGGAGCACACCACCTAAATAAGCAACATGTTAGATACAAATGTGTCACTGGTTTACTTAAAGATTTAAATGACAAAGTAATTTTAAATAAATGATTTTTTATGAAATAATTTAATTTGAAATATTTAGATGATATTTAATTTTAAAGGTTGCCATAATTTAAAACATTTTTTCCCAATTGAATGATATAATTGAATTAAATCAGGAATGCGCTATTGCAAGATTTCGCATATATTTTGTGACTCACTGATTTTATCTTTCAAAAGTGGTGAGTACAGGACTGACAAGAAAAAAATCCTACATAAATTGCTGAAAACTTACTAACCTTGTAACATGTAATATCATGCAGAATAAATATTTCATCAATCCTTGCTGATACATCGCTGTGTTATTTTATTTAAATCCAATATACAGACGTGGAAAATAACGTCCCGTCGAAATGCTTTCTTTGTAGTAGTCTACTTTTAGACAACAGGCGCTCAAATAAGGTCAGGGCAAGTTGACCTGTAGTCAGGGTAAGTAAAATTCAAAGTCACTTGCCCTATAGGGCAACTAAGTTTAAAAGTTAATGTTGAACCCTGTGGAGGTGTGGAGATTGGTGATTTCTGTATCCTATAATCAATGTCCAACAGTCCAGTAAAGCCTAAGTATAGATCTGTCCAGTATTGTCCTAGTTTATCTCCTATAGCAGGACGATACCGTCTGCATGCAAATCTTTCCTCATCAAATTTTCTTTCCTTTGACCCTTGAACATAATATGAAAAATGTCTGTTTGCAGCTTTCCCTAACATTTAATGTGCAAAGCTGACGTTATGCAGGTTTGTACACATGACACATACTCTACTGGACATCTAGTTTCAGACTCTGCAGGTAATTATAAGTTGACAATAATGTTAAGCGGACACGACTAGGGGCTACATTCTGTGTACCTGTTGGCTCTGTATGCTATTATTAAATAGGGTTATGTGGTCATCCCAGTCATTTTTTATTCTCATTCACAAATGTTGATCAAATTTTGTTATTGTACGGTTTAATCTGTCTACCATACCACCATCAGACCGAGGTCTATAGGATGTGGTCCTAGATTTTTCAATTTCTAATTTCTCACAGACAGCTTAGGTCAAGTGTGACTCAACCTAAAGGCCTTTATCGGTATGGGTGCTTCTAGGGTGCGAAATCTACAAATAAACTCAAATACAAGTTTGTCGACTACAGTTTGGACACTGTGATTTGGCACAGATATTTCTCGTTCAATTTAGATAAATAATCACCCACAACTATAATATAGTTATTTCCACTTTCAGTAGTTTGAAGACCACTCAGAAATATCAATGACTATCCATTATAAAGGAGCATCTACCTACTGGAGCGACACAGTCGTCTGCTGACTATTTTGTATACATGCGTCACGTAGACACTGTCCTATTTCAAGCCTATAACAATTTGCATTCATAGGTATTTCACTGTCTCGTATATATATGAATCCAGTGTCCTTAAAGATATGTTTAACATAATCTAACCATCTAAATCGTATTTGTCCATTGAGATTAAAACTTACCATAAATCTATATAAGATATTTCCTAATTCAATTCTATTTGACAAAAAGTCAACATTATTAATTTAGTTTTTATTTTCTTTACATTGTATTTTATTTATTTGTAACGGATATCTTCCCAATTCCCCACATATCATAAAATCAAGCGTGCTAGCTCTTACATTTGAAATTATTTTGCAAAAATTAGATGGGTTTGTTCTTAAAGTGAGATGGGTTTGTTCTTATAGTTAGATGGATTTGTTCTTAAACCTTAAACCCTTAACATTTCCAGATTTCTGACCAATGTAACAAAATCGGTTCAACTGAGCAAAATAACTGAAGTTGTAAATGAACTGGGATTGCTTGGTTTCGATTTTTCTTTGATTGAAAACAGATTTTTGTGTCTGTTCTATTAGCCTCTGACTAGTAGCGATTTAAAAGAAATGTTGACGGACGCTGTTCCCATTGCAAAACCTCGTATTGAATTTACAACAACATCAAAACATTCCTCATAATGCTTATATCATTTCTTCCATCCTTCATATCATCCTTCCTTCTCGTCTAACTTCTACACTCATCAATGTATTCTTTTATTTAAAAATTATTTGCTTGTTATACGCGTCTCAAGTTACAAAAGTTACTTACTTTATACACATTACCAACCCCTACCTCATCTCCTTGTGAAACAATCTATTTTTAGTCAGAGCTATTTGATCTTTTGACCCCAAATTCAATCCCAAGCTTTATTTTCTCATATGCTACCATTATGTGACGTTTGATCAAAATCCGTTGATTTTTTCTCATGTTATCGTCTGGAAAATCATGTTTTTTTAAACAATCTATTTTTAGTAATTGTGACCTTTGTGGTTGACTTTTTGACCCCAAATTCAATCCCAAGTTGTATTTTTCCCATATGTTACCATTGTGTGAAATTTGATCAAAATCCGTTGATTTTTGCTAAAGTTATGGAAACGATTTTTTAACAATCTTATTTTTAGTAACAGTGACCTTCTGGAAACCAAATCCGGACAGACGGACGGACGAACAGACAGACAGACTTTACCGGCAGGGGACTTATAATTGCATATTATTTACAATTAAACATTAGTTATTGTTCAAATGATGAGTATCGTTTATGCTCTGTCAGCGGTCGAGCATCTTTAATAAACAGGTCGGCGTATGCTGTAGCTATGTTGATCAGTTGATTTCATGCAATGTCTTCAAAATCCCTAAGTATTTAGACGATATCGATAAGTTAGCTGTTTATTATGAGAAGCGGTGACTAAAACGTACTTTATCATGGCATATGTGTAACAACTTTCATTATAAATGAACGAGCGAACAGATTTTAAACGGCTTCATAGGTTTAATACACCTATACAATATCAATTCTAGCTGAATTCTGAAGTGTATTACATTGATATGTATATATATATATATATTACAGCGATTATACTAATCGGCTTTGATGATATTTGATGTAATACACACTATATATCTATTGCAGATGCGCATGTCAAACCAAGCCGGGTGTTAAAGCTTACAGTTTACAGCTACATGTATATTCTGCCATACCGTCTGTTTACGCTTTCGCTTCGAGTATAGCTATTTCCGGTGTACCGATGATAGACGGTGATATTTGCACAACTGTTCTAATACCATTCATGTGTGTTATACTGACGCTCAGTGGATATCATACAAGACTTCAACAACCATATGTTAAAAGGTACGGCTGTATTGTTATATTATTGCTATTTTATGACTGTTTGTAACAGATGGCCATTTATTTTTAAATGTATGCATCTTGCATGCGCTAGTTAAATGTGTAATTTCAGGCTGGTATATATGTGTAGTGGGTCGACTGTAAACGTCCATCAAAACATAGAAAATATTTTAGAAAGCACTTGCCTGTTTTACCTTAATGTATGTTTTACAAACTGTACCATTGCTGGTGTTAGTTTAGCTCTAAATGACCCTGACTGTCGATGAGCCGTTAAATAAAAACTAACAAACAAGAATTCTGACAGTCTCTTTAAACTGTTATTATACTGAAACACACGGAGTAGCGCACCTCCAATCATATAAAACAGTTTAGTCTTGTTTAAAGCAATATCCTCAGAAATAGGCGAACATCATCGGCGATCAGGTAGCTCGGCGGTAGAACATTCGACTTTTGGAGGTCCCGGGTTCAAATCCCGGTCCGGTCGCTACATTTTCTCCTCTCCTGTTACAAAATCGGCGCCCAACTAAAATACCCACGGTTGTAGTATAAGGGTCTCGCATATCTATGAGGGCGAAGACTTTGAAAAAGAATGGAAGAGTGTAGCGGTCTGGCCACTACATTTTCTCCTCTTCTGTAACTTGTTTTCATTTGATATCATGGTATTGGAATACCCATCAAATATAATCATAATTGAGAACGAATGGAGTGTGTTACATACTTGGTATATTCGACAGCATACTTCAGTGATATAGCACATTAAAAAGGGTAACAGTATCACTATACAAGAAGACACAACACGGATATGCCATAGTCAAAATACGCACCACACACTTCATACACGGAACACACCGCATACATATGGGAGGCCGTCCTGACATGACCCTGGCTGTTAATAGGACGTTACTTAATCAAGTCAGCAAACAAACAATAATCGTATTTTCCAAACTATAAAATGTTGAGAATACGGAATCCTTCCCCTGGAAAGCTTTCCCTCCGATGAAAACGATTAATGTATGACACGACATCAAAACCATTTTCAAAGATTAATACAAAAAAAAAAAAAAAAAAAAAAACATTTGTATCTTGCAGGTAGAGAGTTTGAATTGTACCTGCGGCCCCTATAGAGACCGCAGAACCAAATGATTTCGCTATATACGATATATTAACGTTTGCCACTGTCCAGGTTAATTAAATGGAGTTTTCAAGTCTGGTCACCTGTCACTAATTTTGAAGAATGGCATCTGGCATACCTGTGAATAAAAAGAAATAAAGATCTACCATCTTGCTAAACTTTGATGTGAGGGGTGCCATCTTATGTTGAATTCCGCACCAAAAAATTGACCAAAATATTCATGAAATTCCAATATTGAATACCTCCTCCTGTCAGACACACACTTGACAGAATTTTAAAATTTCTTTGTATATTTTACATCTACATGTATTGCCCAACCCACACATTAAACATTTGAAACTGATGCGCCCTGAATACCCAATCAGCAGGCTCCGAAACATTCAACTCTCTATGAAATCTTTTTCCAGGAATCTATTTTTGGTTTGATTCTTCGGTCCCTATAACATATTTGTAAAAGACGACTAAATTTAGGATTTTATCTTTTTCTCCTCTTCCTAACGTCTTCCTCGACACCACCTCACATTTTGGCCTTCGGTTGAGCGCTCCTTACATTACCCTGGCTGTTAATAGGACGTTAATGTAATCAAACAAACAAACTTTGGTGGTACGCTTCAGTGATATAGCACTATAAAAAGGGAATGAGTTCCACTATACAAGAAGACACAACATGAACCTACAGAAAACCAAACAATGAGTAATTTTAAAATATATAAAAGACAAACTAAAGAATAACAAAGTTTCAACAATTCAAAACACTGTTTTGAAGGTGTTCAAAAACGCTTGTTTTCTCATGAAAAATATCGGAATAATTTGGAATTTTTTTATTTCAGGTTGGAAGAAACATAGTGTTTCAAAAACACGTCTCGACTTTAATCCTTAATAGAACATAACCGCAGAAAGATCCAGATATAAATTGTAGACAATGCAACCATGACTATCCATACGATTTGATTGGTATGTATCTATATATGCTACTTATAACAAAATTCAGGATTTCAGAAATGACCTCATTTGTATGAGACAAGCTATCTGGACATCTGGACATGATTTGCCGGAACGTCTGTTTTATTTTGCGAGTATTTATTGCATAAAATGCAAACTGTAATATTGATGTAAATCTGTTTCTTTGTAACATTTAGGTATGACTGGTTCGCACGTTGTCAGAATAATGTGACCGGGTGGGGTGTGTTGCTTGGTGTCTTCGGCAGTATGCTTCTGTAATATAGCATTATAAAAAGGGCAATAGTTCCACTTTACAAGAAGACACAACACGAATATACCACAGTCTCCCAAAACACGCACCGCACAATACATACACTCTGCGCATTGCACACTTTAGAGGCCGTCCTTACCTGACCCTGGCTGTTAATAGGACTTTAAAGAAATAAAGAAAGGCACATTTACCGGTTCAAACCCCAACTCTGATGCAGTTTTATTGTTGAATTAATGATTTTTTTCACAATAACGTATTTTTTCTGATCGAATGTATCGTGGTAAAAACTAGTATAACATTGTTTTTTAGGAATTTAGTAATGATGTCATAATGTTTTATTATGAATTCCTAGCTGCAAATCAATATACCTAACAAATGGCGTTGTCGTTTGATTTCTATAATATCTATGGTTTTTTCATGTTGAATTTATAAAAGTAAAATGTTACAACATATTTTCTGAATCACCATTATTTATCAACGTTTTCTTACTAAGAGTATTTATTTTGTCTGATATATCTTATTATATTTTTTCTTTCATTGCAAATTATTTATCAAATCAAAAGATGTTTATAGCATGGCTTGGGCAGCAGGCAAAGTCTACATACATCCTCTCCATGTGCTAAAATACGTTTCTATTTATAAACAGTGATATTTAAAATATACAGCTAGACGAACTAATGTTGGAGGGACCATCATAAACAATTTGGAATCATGAATTGTAGAAAAATAATTATGAACTTTTCGTCGATTTAGCTACCTACTGGGTCTAGACTGCATACTACTTGTGTTTTAGTTGATGTTGCCATTTGCACGCGTTTTCACTTTACACTTATACAAGTTTCTTCTATTTATATTTGAGTGTAACTGCTGCAATAAAATCAACTCAACGGACCACTGCCTATCTTGAGCATCAAACAAGTCCATTGAACGGAACACTAAGATGGAACGTGGCGAATTATCAAACTACCCTTTTAAAGAAACAAAATACTTTGGTACTATTTTTATATGAAACTATTCGAACACACTTATGAATCATACAAACCAATATTCACAAATGAACTTTTCATAACTGCAATTGATAAAGACAAGTTGCTTTCGAGACGGACAAATGGCTTTGAATGGAAAGAAAAGACCTAAACCAAAGCAAAAATTCAGTTAAAGTGTATATTTTGTTGCATTTCTAATGACAAACCTCAATTTAGTTCATTTTAACAAAGTCACGTATCTGTTATTTAGCAAAATATGACGGTTGACTGTAACAAGTATAACTTTTCTTTGAGTAAAGATAGGAGCCAGCCCTTTTGGATTTAAAAAGTAGAGATATTTGCCAAACAAATGACAATACATAAGAACTTTGTTTTCAATTTTCATATTTTATGTTTTCATTTCTGAAAACATGCAAATTAGTGGAGAATGAACGTAAAATGATATTATAAAGAAATATTTTGTAAATTTAAGTAGGAGCACACCACCTAAATAAGCAACATGTTAGATACAAATGTGTCACTGGTTTACTTAAAGATTTAAATGACAAAGTAATTTTAAATAAATGATTTTTTATGAAATAATTTAATTTGAAACATTTAGATGATATTTAATTTTAAAGGTTGCCATAATTTAAAACATTTTTTCCCAATTGAATGATATAATTGAATTAAATCATACAGGAATGCGCTATTGCAAGATTTCGCATATATTTTGGGACTCACTGATTTTATCTTTCAAAAGTGGTGAGTACAGGACTGACAAGAAAAAAATCCTACATAAATTGCTGAAAACTTACTAACCTTGTAACATGTAATATCATGCAGAATAAGTATTTCATCAATCCTTGCTGATACATCGCTGTGTTATTTTATTTAAATCCAATATACAGACGTGGAAAATAACGTCCCGTCGAAATGCTTTCTTTGTAGTAGTCTACTTTTAGACAACAGGCGCTCAAATAAGGTCAGGGCAAGTTGACCTGTAGTCAGGGCAAGTAAAATTCAAAGTCACTTGCCCTATAGGGCAAGTAAGTTTAAAAGTTAATGTTGAACCCTGTGGAGGTGTGGAGATTGGTGATTTCTGTATCCTATAATCAATGTCCAACAGTTCAGTAAAGCCTGTGTATAGACCTGTCCAGTATTGTCCTAGTTTATCTCCTATAGCAGGACGATACCGTCTGCATACAAATCTTTCCTCATCAAATTTTCTTTCCTTTGACCCTTGAACATAATATGAAAAATGTCTGTTTGCAGCTTTCCCTAACATTTAATGTGCAAAGCTGACGTTATGCAGGTTTGTACACATACTCTATTGGACATCTAGTTTCAGACTCTGCAGGTAATTATAAGTTGACAATAATGTTAAGCGGACACGACTAGGGGCTACATTCTGTGTACCTGTTGGCTCTGTATGCTATTATTAAATAGGGTTATGTGGTCATCCCAGTCATTTTTTATTCTCATTCACAAATGTTGATCAAATTTTGTTATTGTACGGTTTAATCTGTCTACCATACCACCATCAGACCGAGGTCTATAGGATGTGGTCCTAGATTTTTCAATTTCTAATTTCTCACAGACAGCTTAGGTCAAGTGTGACTCAACCTAAAGGCCTTTATCGGTATGGGTGCTTCTAGGGTGCGAAATCTACAAATAAACTCAAATACAAGTTTGTCGACTACAGTTTGGACACTGTGATTTGGCACAGATATTTCTCGTTCAATTTAGATAAATAATCACCCACAACTATAATATAGTTATTTCCACTTTCAGTAGTTTGAAGACCACTCAGAAATATCAATGACTATCCATTATAAAGGAGCATCTACCTACTGGAGCGACACAGTCGTCTGCTGACTATTTTGTATACATGCGTCACGTAGACACTGTCCTATTTCAAGCCTATAACAATTTGCATTCATAGGTATTTCACTGTCTCGTATATATATGAATCCAGTGTCCTTAAAGATATGTTTAACATAATCTAACCATCTAAATCGTATTTGTCCATTGAGATTAAAACTTACCAAAAATCTATATAAGATATTTCCTAATTCAATTCTATTTGACAAAAAGTCAACATTATTAATTTAGTTTTTATTTTCTTTATATTGTATTTTATTTATTTGTAACGGATATCTTCCCAATTCCCCACATATCATAAAATCAAGCGTGCTAGCTCTTACATTTGAAATTATTTTGCAAAAATTAGATGGGTTTGTTCTTAAAGTGAGATGGGTTTGTTCTTATAGTTAGATGGATTTGTTCTTAAAGCTTAAACCCTTAACATTTCCAGATTTCTGACCAATGTAACAAAATCGGTTCAACTAAGCAAAATAACTGAAGATGTAAATGAACTGGGATTGCTTGGTTTCGATTTTTCTTTGATTGAAAACAGATTTTTGTGTCTGTTCTATTAGCCTCTGACTAGTAGCGATTTAAAAGAAATGTTGACGGACGCTGTTCCCATTGCAAAACATCGTATTGAATTTACAACAACATCAAAACATTCCTCATAATGCTTATATCATTTCTTCCATCCTTCATATCATCCTTCCTTCTCGTCTAACTTCTACACTCATCAATGTATTCTTTTATTTAAAAATTATTTGCTTGTTATACGCGTCTCAAGTTACAAAAGTTACTTACTTTATACACATTACCAACCCCTACCTCATCTCCTTGTGAAACAATCTATTTTTAGTCAGAGCGACCTTTATATTTGATCTTTTGACCCCAAATTCAATCCCAAGCTTTATTTTCTCATATGCTACCATTATGTGACGTTTGATCAAAATCCGTTGATTTTTTCTCAGGTTATCGTCTGGAAAATCATGTTTTTTTAAACAATCTATTTTTAGTAATTGTGACCTTTGTGGTTGACTTTTTGACCCCAAATTCAATCCCAAGTTGTATTTTCCCATATGTTACCATTGTGTGAAATTTGATCAAAATCCGTTGATTTTTGCTAAAGTTATGGAAACGATTTTTTAACAATCTATTTTTAGTAACAGTGACCTTCTGGAAACCAAATCCGGACAGACGGACGGACGAACAGACAGACAGACTTTACCGGCAGGGGACTTATAATTGCATATTATTTACGATTAAACATTAGTTATTGTTCAAATGATGAGTATCGTTTATGCTCTGTCAGCGGTCGAGCATCTTTAATAAACAGGTCGGCGTATGCTGTAGCTATGTTGATCAGTTGATTTCATGCAATGTCTTCAAAATCCCTAAGTATTTAGACGATATCGATAAGTTAGCTGTTTATTATGAGAAGCGGTGACTAAAACGTACTTTATCATGGCATATGTGTAACAACTTTCATTATAAATTAACGAGCGAACAGATTTTAAACGGCTTCATAGGTTTAATACACCTATACAATATCAATTCTAGCTGAATTCTGAAGTGTATTACATTGATATGTATATATATATATATTACAGCGATTATACTAATCGGCTTTGATGATATTTGATGTAATACACACTATATATCTATTGCAGATGCGCATGTCAAACCAAGCCGGGTGTTAAAGCTTACAGTTTACAGCTACATGTATATTCTGCCATACCGTCTGTTTACGCTTTCGCTTCGAGTATAGCTATTTCCGGTGTACCGATGATAGACGGTGATATTTGCACAACTGTTCTAATACCATTCATGTGTGTTATACTGACGCTCAGTGGATATCATACAAGACTTCAACAACCATATGTTAAAAGGTACGGCTGTATTGTTATATTATTGCTATTTTATGACTGTTTGTAACAGATGGCCATTTATTTTTAAATGTATGCATCTTGCATGCGCTAGTTAAATGTGTAATTTCAGGCTGGTATATATGTGTAGTGGGTCGACTGTAAACGTCCATCAAAACATAGAAAATATTTTAGAAAGCACTTGCCTGTTTTACCTTAATGTATGTTTTACAAACTGTACCATTGCTGGTGTTAGTTTAGCTCTAAATGACCCTGACTGTCGATGAGCCGTTAAATAAAAACTAACAAACAAGAATTCTGACAGTCTCTTTAAACTGTTATTATACTGAAACACACGGAGTAGCGCACCTCCAATCATATAAAACAGTTTAGTCTTGTTTAAAGCAATATCCTCAGAAATAGGCGAACATCATCGGCGATCAGGTAGCTCGGCGGTAGAACATTCGACTTTTGGAGGTCCCGGGTTCAAATCCCGGTCCGGTCGCTACATTTTCTCCTCTCCTGTTACAAAATCGGCGCCCAACTAAAATACCCACGGTTGTAGTATAAGGGTCTCGCATATCTATGAGGGCGAAGACTTTGAAAAAGAATGGAAGAGTGTAGCGGTCTGGCCACTACATTTTCTCCTCTTCTGTAACTTGTTTTCATTTGATATCATGGTATTGGAATACCCATCAAATATAATCATAATTGAGAACGAATGGAGTGTGTTACATACTTGGTATATTCGACAGCATACTTCAGTGATATAGCACATTAAAAAGGGTAACAGTATCACTATACAAGAAGACACAACACGGATATGCCATAGTCAAAATACGCACCACACACTTCATAACGGAACACACCGCATACATATGGGAGGCCGTCCTGACATGACCCTGGCTGTTAATAGGACGTTACTTAATCAAGTCAGCAAACAAACAATAATCGTATTTTCCAAACTATAAAATGTTGAGAATACGGAATCCTTCCCCTGGAAAGCTTTCCCTCCGATGAAAACGATTAATGTATGACACGACATCAAAACCATTTTCAAAGATTAATACAAAAAAAAAAAAAAAAAAAAAAAAAACATTTGTATCTTGCAGGTAGAGAGTTTGAATTGTACCTGCGGCCCCTATAGAGACCGCAGAACCAAATGATTTCGCTATATACGATATATTAACGTTTGCCACTGTCCAGGTTAATTAAATGGAGTTTTCAAGTCTGGTCACCTGTCACTAATTTTGAAGAATGGCATCTGGCATACCTGTGAATAAAAAGAAATAAAGATCTACCATCTTGCTAAACTTTGATGTGAGGGGTGCCATCTTATGTTGAATTCCGCACCAAAAATTGACCAAAATATTCATGAAATTCCAATATTGAATACCTCCTCCTGTCAGACACACACTTGACAGAATTTTAAAATTTCTTTGTATATCTTACATCTACATGTATTGCCCAACCCACACATTAAACATTTGAAACTGATGCGCCCTGAATACCCAATCAGCAGGCTCCGAAACATTCAACTCTCTATGAAATCCTTTTCCAGGAATCTATTTTTGGTTTGATTCTGCGGTCCCTATAGCATATTTGTAAAAGACGACTAAATTTAGGATTTTATCTTTTTCTCCTCTTCCTAACGTCTTCCTCGACACCACCTCACATTTTGGCCTTCGGTTGAGCGCTCCTTACATTACCCTGGCTGTTAATAGGACGTTAATGTAATCAAACAAACAAACTTTGGTGGTACGCTTCAGTGATATAGCACTATAAAAAGGGAATGAGTTCCACTATACAAGAAGACACAACATGAACCTACAGAAAACCAAACAATGAGTAATTTTAAAATATATAAAAGACAAACTAAAGAATAACAAAGTTTCAACAATTCAAAACACTGTTTTGAAGGTGTTCAAAAACGCTTGTTTTCTCATGAAAAATATCGGAATAATTTGGAATTTTTTTATTTCAGGTTGGAAGAAACATAGTGTTTCAAAAACACGTCTCGACTTTAATCCTTAATAGAACATAACCGCAGAAAGATCCAGATATAAATTGTAGACAATGCAACCATGACTATCCATACGATTTGATTGGTATGTATCTATATATGCTACTTATAACAAAATTCAGGATTTCAGAAATGACCTCATTTGTATGAGACAAGCTATCTGGACATCTGGACATGATTTGCCGGAACGTCTGTTTTATTTTGCGAGTATTTATTGCATAAAATGCAAACTGTAATATTGATGTAAATCTGTTTCTTTGTAACATTTAGGTATGACTGGTTCGCACGTTGTTAGAATAATGTGACCGGGTGGGGTGTGTTGCTTGGTGTCTTCGGCAGTATGCTTCTGTAATATAGTATTATAAAAAGGGCAATAGTTCCACTTTACAAGAAGACACAACACGAATATACCACAGTCTCCCAAAACACGCACCGCACAATACATACACTCTGCGCATTGCACACTTTAGAGGCCGTCCTTACCTGACCCTGGCTGTTAATAGGACTTTAAAGAAATAAAGAAAGGCACATTTACCGGTTCAAACCCCAACTCTGATGCAGTTTCATTGTTGAATTAATGATTTTTTTTCACAATAACGTATTTTTTCTGATCGAATGTATCGTGGTAAAAACTAGTATAACATTGTTTTTAGTAATTTAGTAATGATGTCATAATGTTTTATTATGAATTCCTAGCTGCAAATCAATATACCTAACAAATGGCGTTGTCGTTTGATTTCTATAATATCTATGGTTTTTTCATGTTGAATTTATAAAAGTAAAATGTTACAACATATTTTCTGAATCACCATTATTTATCAACGTTTTCTTACTAAGAGTATTTATTTTGTCTGATATATCTTATTATATTTTTTCTTTCATTGCAAATTATTTATCAAATCAAAAGATGTTTATAGCATGGCTTGGGCAGCAGGCAAAGTCTACATACATCCTCTCCGTGTGCTAAAATACGTTTCTATTTATAAACAGTGATATTTAAAATATACAGCTAGACGAACTAATGTTGGAGGGACCATCATAAACAATTTGGAATCATGAATTGTAGAAAAATAATTATGAACTTTTCGTCGATTTAGCTACCCACTGGGTCTAGACTGCATACTACTTGTGTTTTAGTTGATGTTGCCATTTGCACGCGTTTTCACTTTACACTTATACAAGTTTCTTCTATTTATATTTGAGTGTAACTGCTGCAATAAAATCAACTCAACGGACCACTGCCTATCTTGAGCATCAAACAAGTCCATTGAACGGAACACTAAGATGGAACGTGGCGAATTATCAAACTACCCTTTTTTAAATCCCCTAATTTCGAAGATGCAAATTCTCTGAAGATTAATATCGTTGGCCGAGTTTTCTTTCTTAATTCAGGATTTATTGGGAAAATAAACAGCTATTTCTGTATAAATTGTCACAAGGACTTGGTTGGTGAAGCAGAAACCTGTGTATGATACATATCTACACGTATGTACTATTACCGTACACATCAGTGTCAACAGTCAGGGGAGCGGAACGTTGAAGTTACAGCACCATGTCAACAGTCCATGGCCAATTGACTTCGACTCATGGAATAATTCGACTTATAAATCTTCTACTCAAAAGTGGTTAGATAATTGAAATTATACAGCTGAAAAATACAGACCGAAAAACATATAGAAAACTTCGACTTATTGAATTTCGATTTTTTTCAACTCTAATTTTTCTACTCTTTAAGTTTTTTACTTTCAAAGAAGCAACTGAGTAAAATTAAATGTTATAATAAAATGCTTTAATATAAAATTGACACAATAAATCATATGTATCAATATCGATGATGTAATTTGTAATTGGTGACCACAAAAACAACTCATGTTATCTTCTCCCCTTCTTCTTTCGCCTTTAGTTGAACTTGAGAACCTGTGAAGAAACACTTTAGTATCATTACTTATGTACGTAGTTTATACTCCTGATAAAGGGGGTGGGACGACTGGTTAACCTGTTTGACATCACATGGTATTGATGAATTAATTTTCGAGAGCCAAGCAATGCCAAGAAAACAAATGTACTATACACATACTGAGATGGCGGCTTCAGACGACACAAATTTTTTAATCAGAAATTTCAAAGGGCTGTGTTGAGCAAATAGATGTTATTTAGATATAAACTAACATACCAGTAAGATTGTATTCTACCTAATTTTCATTCTTATGAAACTTAAGTTACCCATCAGAGCCCTGGCATGTTTACCGCGGGGGACGTCACGGTGTCCGAGGTCTTGAAATCTGGCTATTTCCCGATGTTTCGGGATACCTAGTGACATGTATACGGCATGCTATATGTTGTATCATAAACCAAATTAAAGATAAATGATCTGTCTGTCGAGTATTTCCATTGTCATATCTTACTTGTACACAGTTTAATAATAATCATACTTTTTATTTTGAACTTGGTTACTAATATATGGCCGACCGAGTTCTAGACCTTGTCACAGTATTACGTACAGAGAGAAAACAATATCTATAGAATCAAACGCCTGAAGCTGTTGAAACCCTTCCAAGACAAAAACAAAAATATACTAGATTTGATCGCGATCAAAATACGGGATTTCCACCCAGTTATGATATTAGTGATATATTAACGAACATACGATCACTTTAATACGCTCTCCCTTCGCTTCAATTCGGTTTGATGAACGAAGGAAAAAGAAAACTGAAAACTTTTACCAAACTAAAGTTGTGTCATGGACGTGAGGTTGGGTAGGGGAACTTGCTCTATATGTCTTGATTCTTCACAAAACAAAAACGCATCTGTTTGGTTCCAAGTCCACGTTATTGGACCAAGAGGCATAACTCGTAAATTAGAGTTAAACTTATCTCCCCTTTGACCACATCATGTAATCCATCACTACATACACAACATACCCACACACAAAATAAAATTGGGCTTACACAATTTTACCATGGATGTTTAAGATTAGAATTAGATTAGAAAGAGCTTGGATATGGAAAAACCAAGAAAGGAAACAGCTAATGAAAAGTATTTTTTTAATGGAACTATAAGATGTTGCTACCTCCCCACAGCAATACATGGCGCAGTGTCCCAACCCGGTATATCACGGTGATATATGTGAAATATGAGTGACAAAAGCTGAAACTTTTCATAAATTACGTTGTTTACGGTGATCATATGATCGCGCGATCGGCGATACAGTTTATCGCACACAGAGCATACGATGATGAACGCCCTTTATGTACGTACACATCCACGATACTCCGGATCCAGGGGTTATATATAACCGACATTATATATATCAGCTGCCCGTGGGTATCATATGTCTATGCACATATCCTTACGGACAGACAGGATATACACTGCCTATTGAACGAACATAATTTCAGCTATGATTTCATAAGGTTAGACAGACAAACACACGAAATTGTTTTTGAAAAAATAACCTCTTTTACTTCTATGACCTTGGATGAAAGTCGAGGTCATTCATTTGAACCAACTTGGTAGCCCTTTATCCTACTATGCCGCAGGCCCAATATCAGGTCTCTAGAATTAAGAAAAAGTCGTTTAAACATCTTTCAGCCTTTTTGACCCTTTTGACCTAGAATGAAGGTCAAGGTCATCTATTTGAACAATTTGTGAGTCCTTCATCCCAACATAAAACAGGCCTATTGTATGGTATCTAGACCTCTTGGGTATTAAGAAGAAGTCGTTTAAATATATACTAGCCAATTTGACCACTGTGACCTTTAATGAAGGTCAAGGTCAAAATTGCTAGCCCTTAATCCTAGGATGCCATAGACCCCATATCAGGTCTCTAGACCCCTTGGTTATTCATAAGAAGTCGTTTATATACATTTCAGACGATTTGATCCCTGAGACCTTGAATGAAGATCAGGGTCATTTATTTTAACAAAAAGATTTTAGTTCTTTGTCCCAGCATGCCACTGACCCAATATCAGGTATCTAGTCCTCTTTGCTATTAAAAGAAAGTCGTTAAAATATTTTAAACTTTCTGACCCCTGTGACCTTGAATGAAGGTCAATGAAAATGCATAAGCTGTGTAGACATCTGTCCATGCTATGTCTATGCAAAAATTCAAGCATATATGTTAAGTATTAAAGGTCCTGAAACCTTAACATTTTTTGCGAGAAAACGAACAAAACCGCAATTTTCAAAAGGCTATATCTGCGCCATTTTGAAATGTATGACCTTGAAATTAGTCATTATATGTGGCTGAGAGCATGCTCTTTTATATGCTCCTTCAGAACATTTCTATGACTATGTCCATTTTTGACCTTTGTTTGACCTTATTTTTAAGTTCGTTCGAAAAAAGTTGTTTTTTACGTCTGTGACTTGACCTTGAAAGTTTTCGTACGAAATCGAACATACGTTTCAAGAACTCGTGTACGTACATAAAATGTACGTTGAGCGTCGTACCTTGTTCCGTTCGTGAAATATCCTGCTAACAAGATTTGTAGAAATAAGACCAAAAAAATAAAAATGAAAATAAAAAATTAAAAAAAAAAACAATAACAATAGGGATTTCCATCCGTTAATGGAAATCCTTGTTAATGCCTTAAAAACATTAGCTTTAAAACCACAGAATACTGTAAGCGTTCTTGTTTTTATGTTTTATGTATGTTTAGATAAAAAAATATCCACAAAAGTTACTTTACAATTACTAATAACACTGTACAAATGTGCAATGGAATTATAAGCCACAACTTGGTTCATGATCTAACAATATGTCTATTTCACTGCACGGTAGATGTAAATATTATGTTTTTTGGCAGTACTGCCAAAAATCATTTCTAGGTCTGTTTTGTCTGTGGTGTATCAGTTGTAACTCCCAAAATGTTGGTGACGTTTGCTTAATTGATGTAGATAACATATTAAAATAGCTCTCTTCGTGATTGGTGCGTATGAAATTTACGGCACATATAACTTTAATAAAACGGTAAATTACTTGTAACTTGAAAAAAAATCCCTTGAGGGTTTTGTGCACTCTTAATTTTGAGTACTAATGGTTTATTCCATAGCCTGAAACATTTTTTTTCTGCAATCCTTACCATATTATCAACTTAACATCCTTAATATTATATAGGTCTTATAGTGGGGATATTTAGAGGTAATTGTATGACAACTTTGATATTACACCCTTTATTAGCCTGAGACCGTGATATCAGCCCAAAGGCCACAGGATAACCAGGTCAAGGTCTGATAAAGGGTGCGATATCAAAATTGTCATATCATAAACTTTTCATGACACATTTTGAAAAATAAAGAAAGGAGAATTCAAAAATTCCAACAATTTATTAATACAAATCCATGTGGTCCGTTTTCACAAATATAATGAAAGGCGACACTTCAATTACTCTACCATATACATTGTATATAACACAACGTGTATATACATACATGTACTATTTAAAGTGTATATATGGCACTTCCATAACTTTCCATCTTAACTTTCCTTATCAAACTCTCTTCCTTTGCAAAAAAATAAATAAATTAATTTGCTAGAATGGAACCGGCTGTAGACCCCAAGTTGTAACCCTGGTTTTGTCCAGATATAGCTTGTTAGACAGAATTTTGGTTTACATTAGTGACAGCTTTGGTAATTGGAACCAATATACTGCTATGAGTTAGCTCATGTGCGTGGGTGGTTTTCAAGGCATCCCCAACCTCATGTGAAGCTAAAAGAAGATCCTGATCTCCTTGGTCACAGTTCTCAAAATCAGTGTTTTGTGGTACCGACATACTGCTACTAGATAATACGGCAGACATTTGCTTCTGTTGCTCGAGTGAGGTACTGAAATAATGGTTAATTGAATTAATATTCTGATGTCATGTGAGTTGTACTACTGTGTCGTGTCAACACAACTTTTAAGTAACTTTGTAACTTTTCTTCCCAATATCCCTGCTTTGTCACACATACTATTCATTTTCAAACCGATCTTGTGTTGTGTGGTGTACCATTTCTCTCCATGATTGTTATTTTTTGCCAAATAAAACTCGGAGTCTGGATCTGTATCTGGTCGCTGCGCGGCATACGGTTTGTACAACTTCATTGGACAGCGAGGATTACCTTCAATAAAAAATAAAAATGCTAAGAAAAACAATGAAAAATATACGTGTAAGAATCTAAAAACTAAAATGTGGAATGCAGCATGACTGTACTACTTGTAATATGCAAAACGAAAACGGAACTATCAAAATAGGAAATGTATACACTATACAGTACCTGGAAGAGCGAACATTTTGGCCTGGAATATCCTTCTCCTGTACGTGTTGTATTAAGTCGTTCTGTGTGTTGTATATGGTCCTCTCCTTCGGAAGTCCGCTTTAGTTCCAGGTCACCCTTCGGAAGTCCGTTTTAGTTCCAGGTCACCCTTCGGAGGTCCGTTTTAGTTCCAGGTAACCCCACAACATATCTTTCCGACTTCGTAATCCAAAATGCATGTAATGATTGAACCAAACGATATTCTGCAGAGCTTCAGGTGAAACTTGAAAATATAAATGAAATTCTTAATAATCTAATCTTAAATCAACATTATGATTTTAAGCATTAATTCCATGATAGACAGTAGATTTGCTATTGAAATGTTTTAAATAAAACGCATCTCTGATAAGGTACTTACCATTGCGAAACTGGCCTTTGTTGTAGAGTATGTGGGTTTCATTATTAGTTAGAGCATCGACTTGGTTTTTCTTATTCCCAAATCCTTTCGCTTTCAACTCCTTATCTTAGCAGCTAGGACGTCCTGGGAATGTTTGAACTATACATCTGTTAATATCTTGAATCCGTAACTGTTCTCCAGCAGATGTCGACTTATACTGCTTTGGAAGTTTTTTTAGCGTTGTAGGTTCGTACACCAAAGTCTATAAAAGTTGTAGTTTCTGCTCCTGCTTAGCGCTCAGCATAAAGGAAGTGGGACATGTGACCGGGTGGGATGTGTTGCTTTATGTCTTCGGCGGCATGTTTCAGTGATAAAGCACTATAAATAGGGCTACAGTTCCAATATACAACAAGTCACAGCACGAACATACCGCAGTCTCCCAAAACACACACCTAGCACTTCACACACGCTACACACTGCATACATGGGAGGCGGTCCTTACATGACCCTGGCTGTTAATAGGACATTGAAATAATGATTTTTTTGTTTGTTTGTTTGATTAGTTTAACGTCCTATGATAGGGTCATGTAAGGACGGCCTCCCATGTATGCAGTGTGTAGCGTGTGTGAAGTGCGTGGTGCGTGTTTTGGGAGACTGCAGTATGTTTGTGTTGTGTCTTCTTGTAAGCAACACACCCCACCCGGTCACATTATACTGACAACAGGCGAACCAGTCGTCCCACTCCCTGTTTGCTGAGCGCTAAGCAGGAGTAGAAACTACCACTTTTATAGACTTTGGTGTGTCTCGGCCAGGGGACAGAACCCAAAGCCTTTCTCACAGGGGCGAACGCTCAACCCAAGGCCAAAAGTGAGGCGGTGCCAAGGTAGGCATTAGGAAAGATAAAGTCAGTTAGGAAGAAGAGAAAAGATAAGATCCTAAATTTGCTCAATTTCCATAAGAGTCAAACTTTGTTAGAATTATTAGCCAGAGATAGTAGTTTAACATCATATCCATATAGGTCCTAGCTGACCCCAAGGGCCAGAGGGGCGGGGCCAAAAAGAGTCAAAATGGCTAATATTTCAAAAGTCATCTTCTCAACTTACAGATGTGGTAGAATCAAATACTATTCATAGAGTGAAAGGGCTGAAGGCCCTTTACAGAAATTGTGAATTTCAAGGCCCTTGAATCTCAGATTTTCTCCTGGGGAGGGGGTCAAATTTACTATCGTTTTTATAACGCCAGTAAGTAACAAAAGGAAGCCACAGTTACACACACGTTGTTTACTAGAGAAAAACAGGCGGAAAGAGAGAGGGTGACGTAAAACGTTACAAACGGATACGGCACCGGTAAACTATATCCGGAATACAATTAAAGCGCTATATATTTACTGGCGCTACCCTTTTTTTTGAAAACAAAGTTCCAGTTCTTAGAAAACTTTAAATTCACTTGACTGATCAGATTTAACAGTCTCTCAAATATCAGTACATACAATGTAACATCACTAGGTATACATTATAAAGCTATTAGAAGTGCTCAATTACTGTAAACATAACGTTCTCTCTGAACTTGACTAGAAACTAATAACTATAATAACACATGAAATGTTAACAGAGAAACTCATTAACTAATACCGAACATAGTCACTGAGGTACCGAGGGGTCACAGATGGTCTAGAAGAACGCCTTGGAGGTTCCATCGAAGGAGTCAGATCATCATCATCATTACCAAAGTCAAAGGAATCATTGGTTAGAGAGTCCGATTCAAACGTGTCTGATGCTAGCTGATTACTATCTGAGGTAGGAACATCATCAACAGCAGGAGAAAGTATTGGAGTCGTATCGCGAGCTGGAGGAACAGATATAACGTTAGGTATGTCTGGAGGTTGCGGTGGCGAGTTGGCCGGCGATGCGTCGGTATCAGAATTATCATCGATATCAACGAGTGCGAGCGAATCCATGGGAGACCTAATGCGTTCATCAGCAGTGGTAGACACACGATATAAGTCAGAACGTTTGACGCGATAAGATGCAGCGCGAAGTTGATTTCCCACAAATTTTTTAATGTTACACCACATTGTATCCACGTGCGTTACGAGGTATCGGTCACGGCCAGACGACTTGTTTCTATCACTGTATAAATATACAAGGTCGCCGACATGTATATCCGGACTGACGGGATGTCGCCCTGAAGGTGCTTTGGACTTTTCACTATACGAGTGGTTGAGTTGTCGCCGTTGATGCTGTTGCGCTATCAGAGATTCATCGTTAATGGGTATTTGGTTATTATAGAATTGGTCCCGTTGTGTTAGCATTTCTCTGGATGATAAACCGCTCTTTCGTATACGCGAATTCAAACGGTTGATTGCTAAGGATAGCGACAGGGGAGATACCGATCGTGATGACGAGTCCTGTCGGAGTATCTCTTCTTCCAATTCCTGAACAGCACGTTCTGCGACAGGATTTTTGTTGCAGTTCTTGGCGTTTCCTAGCTCTACCGATATCCGATGACGGGACAAAAATTCATCGTTGAAAAGAGCACGAAACCCTGGAGCACAGTCAGTACGCACGACGGCATACGGGCCGTCCATTGGACGAAGGTTAATGCACGAGCGAATAAGTCCATCCCGGAGGGTATCGCGACGTTCGTCTTCAAGTAGCATGGCTTCTGTATACGACGTTACGCATTCGCGCACTACAAGAATGAGCTGTCTTTCGCGTTTTATAACGTCAGCTGCAAACTGGCTACCTACAGTTACCGGAGGAACGCTGGAAGTTTGAGTCTGCACGAAGGTTGGAGCATGTTTCAGAGATGCACAACGATGACAATTGTCACTGACACGTTGGATTGCAGCATCCATGTCAAGAGCATAGAAATATCTGTGTACGATCGTCTTCAACTGGTGACATGTAGGATGGTCGAGTTTAACATGGAGAGAAGTCAGAAGACCGTCCAAGACCTGTCTAGGGACTACTATAAGCTCGGACGAATGTGACAACGGGATCGTTCGTTTAACGACAACGAGACCATCGGCTGATAGTGACGAGACGTTTAGGTAGCGCTTCACATCACGGGCGTTGGTGATTTTCTTTGACGGTCGCGTACCTTGTCGAAGATGAGCGCACGTGCGACGAAGATCAGAGCAATCGGACTGTAATCCTAACCACGCAGACCGACTTGTGAAAGGCAACCTGGCGTTACCTTCGAGAATGTCATTTGTGCTGATCGATCGAACAACAGAGTCCATTTCTTGGCTGACAAACGTACAAATCTGACAGGTGGGTTCAGCACACGGTGGAGCGTTACGACTCGCGAAGTCAGATGGGAGAATCGCACAGCCAGCAACATGACGAACAGACACCTGAAAGCGACTTGCCGTAGACAGGAATGATGTCACTCGTGGGCTAGCAGAGAACTCACCTCTGCAAAGCTTCTCGAATGCCTGCACGCAGGGCTTACTGTCAGTGAGTACGCACGGTTGTAACGATGACTGAATCAGATACGGGCTGAAATGCTTCAGCGCTGTCGCGATAGAAAGAGCTTCAATCTCGCACGGAAGCCAATTTATCTGATTTTTGCGGTTACTATCCACAGTTGATCAGTAGCGCGGGGCAACGTGATGGAGCGTGCGTTGTTGAGGGACTTTTGAGCTTTCTCGAAAGACGTCAATTGTTCATCAGACCAATGCATAGTTTCCTTTGATTCGCGACCGGCAACCATGTCGTCAAGAGGAGACAAGATCGTCGAACAGTTCTGAATGACACGTGCTAGTACTTTGAATGCTCCAATGAATGACCGGAGACCGTTGACAGTCGATGGTATAGGAAATGTGGAAAGTGTAGCGATGCGGTGTGGGCTAGCCTGAAGGGTTCCCAAGCGCCACACCCAGCCTAGAATCACTGTCTGTTGTGGAGCTATGATAGTTTTTGTTGCGGATAAATGCAATCCGGAGTTGTGTAGGGCCTGTAACACGGCTTTCCAGTTTGAGAGTAACTCATCGACTGAGTTTCCTCCACAGTACAGGTCGTCAGCGACTTTGGCGACGACGCCTTTCTGTACCAGGTGACCTAGTACGCGACATGTTAACTCTTCGAGAGCGGTCTCGGAACCGGGCATGCCCATAGCAGTTCGCGCGTAAACTCTTACACCCTTGAACGGGGTAACGACCCCACAGTATTTCATTGACTCTTTTGCAAGTGGAATTTGGTAAAAAGCCTTTGTCAGGTCTGTCGCGATGATGTAAGACCATTGAGCAATATGTCGGAGAGTGGAATCAACATCTGGCATCAGAGATGGTTGGGGCTTGCTGTAGCGTCCAACATCGGCGAACGCGGTTACAAGGCGAAAACCACCGCTTGGTTTTTTAACTAGGAATGACGGGTTCACGTACTCAACGGACACACCAACATCCTCCGGTAGACGAAAGACACCTATTTCCTCCAATTCGTCGAATTTAGACTGAAGTTCGTCCAACTGACTTTACCTTGTAGAGGACCGACTGCACCATTATATCCATGGAAGCTGGGGTTAAACACCTCGTCAAATTCCGTCAACACGTCACGAAATTTTCTTTTCATATCTGCGGTCATGATACCATCGGGGTCGAGTTTAACGTGCTCCGAGTGTCTAGTTTTAGCATGCGACTTTTAGAGTTTCGGAATTTTAGCAGGCTGACTGTCCGGTTTTGCGGGTATGAATGTAGATCGCACCTTGCAAACATGTTCGTTCCTTCCAATAGATTATGGTTCACTGGTGAGGTTCGGGACTCGAATTTTACCTGCGACACTAGACACAAGAGACGGGAACGGCCACGACTCTGACGCGACATGAGGTTCGACTGAGACGTCTCCTTCATAATTAACCAGATCGTCAGGGAGATCAAGTTCAACAAATTCACCAGGCCAAATTACGGACTTTGCTGACGATCGGAGAACATGCGCACGTCTTACGGCAAATCCATCAGCTGGTGTACCGGTCGAGCCATACGAACACACTAACGAGTCGCCAATGAGGATTTGTTGTTTGGCCGGTCGGACGGAAACATCATTTTTTTCCATAAACGGTATACCCGCTAAGACGTCAGAGTCAAGGTTTTCCACTACGATGCCTTCGTAGTAAAGATCATGTCCTTCGTGTGAGAATGATAAGCGTGTCTCGCCGACCACTTTTAACTGCGACGAACCATCCGCTTGACTGACAGAGTGGGAACTACAGGCAATTTTCGCACCTAGCCGCTGAGCACACGAAAGTCGCATCATGTTCCCTGTAGCACCGCTATCGATGGTAAGCCGGGCAGTATGATGTCCATAGAAAACGCCGAGGTACGGGGATTGCCGAATTGCCACGCGATTGACCTTACTACTATCACTGATCAGCGGGGTGGAATTACACGGGGCGTTGCCAGGGTCTTCGGTTTCCTCGCAATCTGCAACTTGACGAGCCTTGGCAATGAACCGCCTATCATCGAACGGAAGGTAAGAACACTTACTAAGGAAATGATTGTCTGGTCTTCCAGCTTCCTTACACAGTGGGCACACTCGTTTTGCCTTCGACGGGGGGTGTTGATCGCGTTTCGGTTTTAGCACGTATGCCCTCATGGCACGGGCTTCCTCAGTTGACTGTAGCTCCTCACGGAGGGAATCCAACGCTTGGGATATCTCAGGTTTTATGGATGCTAATGTACGTGTACGTAATTCCGTGCCGTAACGCTGCTTTACCAATTTTGGCAGATCAGGGTGTATGAGGCGCAACCATGTGAGAACGATAAAGTTTTCTAACGACGGAGTCATTTCCTCGTCCTCCTGTAACTGCTCGCCGTGATGTAAAATGCCAAGATCTCTACGAAGGAGATTGTCCTCAGAGAATGCCATAAGGCGTTGATACAGATCTTCCGGTCGCTCGTTTGGTTCCAACTTGATATCACAAAAGTCTATGAGATGGGCACCGGTTGATTGAAAGCCAAAATGTAATCTTATTTGCTGCCAAATAAAGTCCATAGACGTGGAGTTTTTAATGAGTGTGTTTCGCGATATCACTGGGCAATAATTTGCTATTTGGCCGAGCATAAGCTCCAGATGAGCAACCTTTTGCTCGCGCGTTCGACGTTGATTTTCTGGTATCGGGTGGGCGTCATTGGTGAACCCCCTATGAGGTGCTGCCCTAGACTTTTTTTCCCATCTCACACCATCACTCAGGAATGGTGCAAAGTTTGCATCCAATGACAAAGTATATAAAATGTTCTGCCGCCAGTTCTCAAACGAGTTGACCGTCTCAGTTTTACTGAGGCACCACTTTTTCGGTGCACGGTGAGTGTTCATTTTTGTTGCAGTGCTCTATTCACGGTGAAAAAAATAACAACAAACGATGTGTAATTACCCGTAGAAATGTCACTACGATGTGGCCTAATTGTCAATAATTATACCATTGATACCTATAACTCTTCTGTTAGGCGTGTAGTCCGAAATCCGCTGCCACCACGCCAGTAAGTAACAAAAGGAAGCCACAGTTACACACACGTTTACTAGAGAAAAACAGGCGGAAAGAGAGAGGGTGACGTAAAACGTTACAAACGGATACGGCACCGGTAAACTATATCCGGAATACAATTAAAGCGCTATATATTTACTGGCGTAAGAAAAACATATTTATGAGCATTATTTGCACAATCTTCATAGGAAATGAGTCAAACTTTGTCAAAATTATTAGCCTGAGATAGCAGTTTAACATCATATCTATATAGGTCCTAGCTGACCCCCAGGGGCCAGATAGGCGGAGCCTAAAAGAGTCAAAATGGCTAACATTTTAAAAATCATAGATTAAAAGGTAGGATTGTGAATGTCATGGTCCTGGGATCTCAGATTTTCACCTGGGGAGGGGTCAGATTTACTATAGTTTATATAAGGATAATACATTGATGTATATTATTTGCTTAATTTCGATAAGAAACGAGTCAAACTTGGTAAGAACATCACATCCAAATAGGTCCCTGGCTGACTCCCAGGGTCCAGAGGGGCGGGGCCAAAAGGGGTCGAAACTGCTTAAATTAAAACAACAGGCCTCTGTGACCTTGAATGAAGGTCAATGTCATTCATTTGAACAAACTTGATAGCCCTTCATCCCAGCATGCTGCAGACCTATTATGAGTACCCTGCGCCTTTCTGTTGTTGAGGAGAAGTAGTTTAAAGATTTTAGCCTATTTGATCCTTGTGACTTTGAATGAAGGTCAATTTAAACAAATTTGGCAGCCCTTCGTCACAGCATGATCAAGGCGCAATATGAGTAGCATTGGCCTTTCAGTTCTTGAGGAGAAGTCGTTTAAATATTTTATCCTATTTGACACCTTTGACCTTGAATGAAGGTCAAGGTCATTCATTTGAACAAACTTGTTAGCCCTTCGTCTCAGCATGCTGCAGGCCTTATATTAGTCCCCTGGGCCTTTCGGTTCTTGAGTAGAAATCGTTAATATGAAAAGTTAACACACGGCAAACGACGCACGACGACGGACGGTGCATGATGACAATAGGTTATCCTGACCATTCGGGTCAGATGACCTAAAATTCTTCTTCTGAATTTAAAGATATGATAGAACCAAATACTCTTCATATATTAAAAGGTCTTAAGACCCTCTACAATATTTGTGGCCTGGGGGGTCTCAGATTTTTCCCCTGGGGAGGGGGTCAAATTTACTTCAGTTTATATATGGAAAACACATTTATGAATTTTATTTGCTTAGTTTTCATAGGAAATGTAACAGATATAATAAAATACTCTTTAAGTATTAAAAGTCAAATTGATATATTCATTGACTGATTTCAAGAGCCTAAAGGGCATTTATATAGTATTTTATGATGTCCTTGTTTCATTCTTTATCCGAACTCAGGTGACCGTTAAGGCCCATGGGCCTCCTGTTGAAAGTTAATATGAGGAATTATTAAACCTTTGAAAGGTGATATTTCCCTCGGTAATTGTTTTGTTATATGAAATGATGTCTATAACACAAGCGTTGCTATTTGAAGGAAGGACAGTACAACGACTAATTCAACAACAAAATCAAGAAAATCTTCTTCCACCTAACTTCAGTAGGTACTTATGCAATTGCTTTTTGTCAAGACCTGCCTGAGTGATCTAGACCAATCCGAAAATGGCAAAATCCATAGTCATATAACAAAATGTTTTGTTGGATCGACTTAATATTTCGATTTCAACCGAAACTCTAAACCGTTAATTTGTTTTCATCTGAATTTAGCTGCAGCAACATTACATTCTTCATAAACTTACCACCGATATTTGATTTTGGATATGCAAATGAATATCGTTATTTGTACTATTAAACACTATCACAACTAGTGGAAAGTTTAATTGTCAATAGTAAACAGCCAGATAAAAGGCTATATATAACCTTTAATACCACAAATAAGATATCTGTTATGTAATATGTCTCTATATGATTAATAAAAAAATATATCAACACATCATTTGGTAATATTAATTTAACTGTTGTATTCAATTGCTGCTGAGTGTGCAATTAACAGATAGGTGATAAGTGTATTTCGAAATATGTTTCTTGTCACAATTCGTTTAATTAGAAATTACCATTGACAAATATTGTCTTAATTGTAATGATTTGATAATTATATATCCTAAAATGTTTTTCATGTACATTTTCAAATATTTATTACATAATACAGTAGTACATTGTGTATGTAGGATTAATGTAGGATACATTCATTGGTAACAGATGCTTTATATAGAAATGTAATTAAACTTAAAGGTAGTAAGTTAATACTATCATAAACTACTTTAGATTATTTAGTTATCGCCTACGTGACTCCGACTATTACTAGATTTTGTCTTACCTACTAGGTTAGAGCCATGGAAGACGACCTAAAGCAAACGTTAACACGCGGGCTGACGTCATCTCGAAGATACATACCTTCTTGGTATAACTTTCATAAGGAAAATCTGCGATTTTCTATAAAACTTATATTTAATTAAAAATCAAATTATATTCATTTAAAACTTTGTTTTTGAAATAAAACACAAAATGTTATTTAGCAAAATCAAATTATATTCATTTAAAACTTTGTTTTTGAAATAAAACACAAAATGTTATTTAGCAAATTACAGAGAAAAAAAGTTATTATGTTGCTTTTTGATCTGAAAATACAGCAAGACAGCTTCTTAAGTTTGATGTAATTTATTTGGCGTCCTGGTAAGAAGTCACAACATTCACAAGTACAATATAAATGACACAATACACATTTACACAAGATCTCTAACATATTAGTGTATTGGGATAGCAGATATCCTACTAATACAATGAGTACCATTTACAGAGAAATGAACTACAATAGAGATCAATGATGTACAAAGAGAATGTATGAAACTTTACAATTAAAGTTAAGAATTGAGGTTACACAATTAAAGAAATGTACATTAGAATGGGGAATAATTAGCTGAATCATTATAAGACAGAACTTTAAGATATGTAAATATACAAATAAATTCTCAGGGGGGAAAATTAGCTTTATCACATAGAATTAAGTGATACAGAGTTAAATGGTAGAACTGTACTTGGCATGTGAAAGGTAATACTAGACTATTAAATTATATGGAAACAACAGACAAATAATGACACATATAGAAATACAAATACACAACAATAACAAAATAATATTGCATGGGCCAACCATGTTTGTCATGGGGGCAGCCATGTTTGTTTACATTAGAGACAGACTTCCGGTCACTCATGATCAAATGTTGACATAATAAGGACCACTTCCGGTCACAGTATAAATGGAAAGTGAGTTGAAACGTCATATAAAATCATAATAAAAAGATATGAAAAATTTATCATTCAATACAATAAAAGTATTTACAGGAATCAGAATAAATGCTTACTCTTTGGAATATAGAAATGCACTATTTCCTATAGACTATAATATCAAAATGGTCTAGAGTAAATCTGTATTATGAAAAACATGCTTGATGCGAATCAAGGTGCGAAAGGTTAATTTATAACATTTTATAGCAATCAGAACAGCTTTGCGCATAAGGATCAAATTTGGAATAAATTAATCATTACCTGTATAATAATTAACATGTCGATGAAGGTGACATGCATTGTAAATTGTTTGATTGGTGATTTTTGGTCACAATACAACATTTTTGATCAGTTTCAATTTCGAGTCGGAAATGCAAGGGAGACAATTCCACTAGTACTAATAGATAACTCTGAGGGCGCGCGACAGTAATTCACTGAAGCACATTAATAATTTGGAATATGTATTTTTGAATAATACTGAATATCAATTTAAACTAATGCTAAGCCTATTATTTATATCTTGAACAATTTCTAACTGAGAAATTGTTTAACAATATCAAATGCTATGATTTACAATCAAGTATAGTAAAATTAATTATTCGACAAGAAAAATAAAGAAAGATTTATATACAGTACATTAAATACAGTATCTGTAACACACAACTAGAACAATCAAATAATAATAAAAGAGATTACATAGAAAATTGTACCAAAGTTTAAATCATAAGGAATGTACATATAAAAAATATAAAATGCTCACCTGAAAATACAGCAAGACAGCTTCTTAAGTTTGATGTAATTTATTTGGCGTCCTGGTAAGAAGTGAAGTATTTCTGCCAGGGACGCGTATATACAAACTTGCTATCTTCGTCAGGTGAGAATCTGATTGGTCAGTTATCATAAGACCGCGTGGGTTTAACACCTTTAGCTTAATTGACCAGCGTACTGGCTTATTACATAATACGTAGCGTGGACAGTCCGTTCTCAACGGCCGTAAACAATAACTTGTTTGTCATGGTTAAAAGCCACAAAGTGACGCGTACAAAAGATACATTAAGAAAAAGGTTACTCTATACAATTAGCCAGCTTACACATCCTATTTGAGATGTTCTCAGGTACCAGGTAAATCCTTATGTCTATAGAGACAGATTTGAGTTATTTACTTGAGAACTTAGCTAAATGGAAATTTCACAGGATTCCTTAAGCTGACACTAATACGATGTAATCGTTAGCAAATTACAGAGAAAAATAGAATTCTAATTTGTAACATTGATTTGCTAAATAACATTTTGTGTTTTATTTCAAAAACAAAGTTTTAAATGAATATAATTTGATTTTGCTAAATAACATTTTGTGTTTTATTTCAAAAACAAAGTTTTAAATGAATATAATTTGATTTTTAATTAAATATAAGTTTTATAGAAAATCGCAGATTTTCCTTATGAAATATCCCTATTGGTTGAAAAAAATCTTTGTCCCCAAAGATTGAACATGTTAAGGAAACAAAAAATGGTAAGCAACAGTTGCAAAAAAAATAATCATCTCATGAAAGGGAGATAACTGTTGTACTGTACAATAAAAAAAAGAAGGCAATACCACATTCTGATAAGCATATCAGACGAAGTTTCAAAATATTACATGTACATGTGGTATAACACTGCCTATACAAGGCTTGTCTACATCAAGTGACACTTGAAAAACACAGAAATACAATGCTTTGTACAGAAAAATTACATCATTGTTTATAAGAAGTCATGTCAGAATGTACGTATTACAATGTCCTTGCATTTGATAACTATTGCAATAGTTGGAAATATCCATGATGAGTCAAAACAAGATAAGCAGCATATGGCTGCTTAAGTAGTTTCCTAACGGCACGTGCTTGCAAAAGGGAAATACGCATTGTGTTAGGTATGTACATACAGGATTGAGTGTAGTTATTGGTGATAGAGAAATTATCCCAGGATACTGTTAGTACAGGTAACAGGTTACCATGCACCTGGATGTTACTGATGTCAGTAGGTGGTAGTATGGTCCAGTTTTGTGGACAGAGGGGAAGAGAAGTGACCCGAACTAACTCGCAGTCCGAAGCTGTTGTTATTTCAAGACATACAGTAGTTTTGTTATCGGAGCGGAACTTTCTCCAGAGGAAGTATATAGCAAAAAGAATAAAAACAGTAGTTAAGAATGAGAGTGTAACATAGGGCCATGGAGTCATTAGTGAGTTATACACATGGTCAGTAAGAGAGGGAGAGGTGGGAGATTCAACAAGCTGTTGGAAGTGAAAGCTGGGAACGTTAGGGGGAAGTGTGAGTGCACGAGTTGAGGATAGTTTTTGCATCAATAGCAAAGCAGCTGACAGTTTCCTTAATTTAGAATATAGTACCACAACTAAAATAATAGCTATAATTGATGTAACAGTCCCAATTAATGCAATAACACCACTTGTGTCAGGCCAGGTTCCTGTTGTGTAGGGTATTTGACCTTCTAACATTGATTCCGATAAAGATGTAAAAATTGTTTCACCTTTACGAGCTTTCTTAACCATTTTCTTAAGATTTTAGGTGATGTTGTTGATCTTTCGCTAATGTTTCAGAAAATGAATTATTATAAATTTTGAAATCTGGCACTTTGACTTTAACAAAATCTGGATAAGCAGTATCTCCAAAAATAGACGAATATTCTGATGTTGGAAAAAATTCTTGCAACAAAGCAAGGTTTACTGGATGTATGACAGAAATATCATTACTATAATTTTTACATAGTCCTATTCTTGTTGGTACAAATAAAAAATCTGAAGTAACAGTACATCTACAAGGTACATTTACCACACAAAAATCACAACCTTTGATAATTTTCTGACCAGTTGGGCAATCAAGAGCTAGCATAGAAATTTTATACATGAGTAAGGTGGAAGGAGCTAACTCTCTGATAGATGGAGATAATGTGTTCTGAATAAATCTGAAATCGCAAGTATCCTTGACAATTTCTTTTTGATTGTAGAAAATTGATGACAAACATGTGTGTTTTGCTACTGAAGATAGTGCAATGTGGAAGGGACAATAAATAATATCACTACCAAAACAATTTTGTAATTGATCAGCTGACATATATGCAAAATGCTGATTATCACTTGTGTGTAAGAAATAGTCTGGTGTATCCAAAAGTTGAGTAGCATGTGTTGATGTAGAATTGATGGATACTGGCACTGAGTACACTTTATACAAAGGTAGTGGATGAGTGAATGATGAAATTGGTATCTTAAGCATGACATACAAAAATGAATCATGTCTGGAAAATACAAAGTTACCATAAGAGTAATAGTGTATGGGATCATTGTGAATAATACGAAATCCTGGAAGTTTTCTTGTCATAATACTTTGAACTTGTTTTAGGGCTGACTTAAGGTCATGTGGAGAAAAGAGAAAGGGAGATAACTTTCCTTTAACAAGATCATGAATAGCTAATTGAGCATGTTCTAAATGCTTGTTTAGTACCGTAGTGACATTAATTTGGCTAAGCATCATATTCTCTAATAAAACAAATTCATGTTCAATACCATCAAGAGAAGCTGCAAACTGATTTGACAGAGTAATTGTCTGATCATGATTGATTTGTACAGCTTTCACAACATTATCCAGGCGATCATTCACTGTAGACATGAAAGATGTAAGTTGATGAGCTTCTTGAGCCATTGCCTTGGCAAGTTTGACGTTGTTGTTGTTTAATACTTGCATGTGACGTTTAAGGTTCTCAACATCATTTGATGTTGCAGTACCAAACAAAGACTTGGAAATTTGTCCAATAAAGTCGAAAAGACCACGTTTGGATCTTCTAGAACTTAATGCAAGTGTGTTTTGGAAGTATGAATGAGGAACGAGATGATGAATTTGCATCACTGTTGCGTTGATACTCGACATGCATTGCATGCGTAAATTGTTCAAAGATTTGATGACAGTGTCGGCCATTTTGCACGTTTGTCGTCGACATGGAGGGATCTCTGGTAAATACATCCTTTTGGGCATTGGCATCTTGAAGGTATGGGACCAGTACTCTTGTCCCAAATAAACCTTTGCTGTAGGTTCAAATAGAATGCCATAATTTAGTCGCTGAATTGGAATTTGGGTTTCACTTTGCACACAGGAGAAGAACAGCATCATCACAGCAAAATACCAGATCAGGTTAGTACCATTCAGACCTATGGAAGAGGAGAGTAAAAGAGCATAAGCATATTGTATGCTGGTGGAGGGTGTTCAATCCTCGAAGCACTACAGTAACAGTTTAGAAAACTATTAAAGTCTTAGCACACCATACACTAAAGGTAGAAGAAGAGTATAAAGTTAAGTATGGTTGAAAATGGTAATATCCTAATACTGTTGTATTTTATAGCTATGTAAAACAAGTCAAATTGGACTGTTTCCGTTTACGAGCTTTCCCACTTTGTGTTTTTGCAATGTGAAATTCCCGAACGAGCCAATCAGGAAGATAATGTACAGGCTCCCATGTTTTGTTAGGATAACCTACCCATTTGACACGAAATTCTTTAATACCATTGCGAACTCTATAGCATATGAGTTTTTCGATGGGATAGGTTCTGTCATCCTGTGTAGATGATTGTGTATCAGGAGTAGCCTGTAATTGTTGTCTTCCTTGAGATGATTGAGAAAAAGCAGGAGATTTGTCCTGTTGCTGAGGAACATTAGATTGATTTGGATGTAAAGGAAGTGCTTGACTCTGAGATGGCACCTGATTTGGTGGGGGTGCTGGATTTGGAGGGGGCACCTGATTTGGTAGGGGTGCTGGATTTGCAGGGGGCACCTGATTTAATGGGGGTGCTGGATTTGGAGGGGGCACCTGATTTGGTGGGGGTGCTGGATTTGGAGGGGGCACCTGATTTGGTGGGGGTGCTGGATTTGGAGGGGGCACCTGATTTGGTGGGGGTGCTGGACTTGGAGGGGGCACCTGATTTGGTGGGGGTGCTGGATGCGGAGGTGGCACCTGATTTAGTGGGGGTGCTGGATTTGGAGGGGGCACCTGGTTTGGTGGGGGTGCTGGATTTAAATCCTGTCTAGAATTTGGATTCACATAGATCTTTAAGCGATTGGCATGAATAAGTGATTTCAGTTCTTTATGTGTTGAACACCGTCGTAACTTGAAAGTATGATTTGGTCCTTTGTCAGTAATGTAGAATGGACCATCCCAAGGATCATGCAGTTTGGGAGATAAACCTTGTGGTACCTTTGTCGAATGCAGCATGACAAGGTCATTGAGAGCAAACTGGGGTTCAGCTGACTTTTGATCATGACGTTGCTTTTGTTTTGCTTTGGCCTGTGCGATGTTCTCCTTGGCTATGTCTTTTACATATTTCAGATGAGACATGAGATTATCAACGTGTGTCTTTGCATCTTTGTTAAGACCATCCTTAGGAATTAGAGATGTATCGAAAGGTATGTTCATTTCCTTACCATACAAGAGTTGATATGGAGAATGTTCAGATGATTGAGTAGATGGACTCATGCGAAATGCCATCATTATGCTTGGCAAGATTTCGGGCCAGTTTTGTTGATTTTTATCAACATAAGCTCTTAGACATTGTGCAAGAGTACTATTCATTCTCTCACAAGTAGAGTTTGTCTGTGGGTGGTATGAACTAGTGTAGTGTCTAGTTACCTGAAAGAGTTCACAGACAGCTGTGACTAGCTTACTGAGGAAATTTTGTCCTCTATCACTTACAATCACTCGGGGACTTCCGTATCTACAGAAAATCTCTGTGAACAACACTCGGGCAATTTCCTTGGAATCTTGAGTCTTTAGTGGAAATGCTTCTGGCCATTTGCTGAAAGAATCTACTACTAACAGAATGTATTTGTATCCTTCTTTACTGGTGGTGATTGGACCTAAGATATCCATGTGTAGGCGAGAAAATGTATCCTCTGTTGGCATAGGTGTTAAGGGAGCATGCTTCAGGTTTGTTGGTTTCTTAATGCGTTGACATGTGTCGCATGTTCTGATATAGTCTGCGACATTTTGGTACATTCGCGGCCAAAAATATTTCAGCTGTATCGCATGGTATGTGCGATCAAGGCCAAGATGAGCTCCGCCTGCTAGACTATCATGATATGACTTTAAGACGTCATCTCTCAATACACGAGGTATTGCTACTTGTCGTATAGGAGGTTGATTACGATGTGTAGAGCGAGGATAGTAGAGATGGTACAGAGTATTGTCAAGCAAGACATACTGATTAGAATGATAGAGTACCTTATCAGCACTGACTTTGTCAGATGGAAGAATGCCTGATAGGAGATATTGATAGATAAAGGAAAAATCAGGACATTGAGATTGCAGGTTTGGTAAATCATTCAAAGGTACAGGATCTGTAATCTCTGTGACAGTGGCTGGGGGAACTTCTCTAGAAGATGAGTCAGGAGAATACTCAAAGGTTACCTGAAAGATAGGTGTGGACTCACTGTGCTCTACTGATGAGTTGGTGTTCCTTTCTTCTACAGAAAATACATTAGCACTAGGAATAGAATCTTCTATAGGAACAGAGTCAGAGTTGGAATAGGTACGACGTGACAGAGCATCTGCAACTTCATTGTGCTTACCTTTCTTGTAAAGGATTTCATAGTCATATCCTTGTAAAAGTATAGACCAACGAGCTAGTCTACCTGTTGACTCTTGTTTGACATCTTTGAGCCATTTTAAAGCAACATGGTCAGTATAGATTTTGAAATGTTTACCAGCTAAGTAAACATGGTAATGCCTAATACCTTCTACAATAGCTAAGCCTTCTCATTCTGAGACGGTATACTTACGTTCATGTTGATTTAGTGAACGTCCTCCATAAGCAATGACTTGTTCTCTGTTGTGATGATCACGTTGACCAAGCACATAACTGATTGCTTCACCAGATGCATCAGTTGTAAGAAGAAAAGTTTTAGAATGGTCAGGATAGGCAAGAACAGGTGAAGAGGTTAAGGCTATTTTGAGAGCTTCGAAAGCTTGTTGACACTGAGCCGTCCATTCAAACTTTCTGTCTTTTCCTGTGAGACTAGTGAGAGGGGAGGCTAGCTTGCTATACCCTTTGACAAATTTCCTGTAATAATTACAGAGTCCCAGGAAAGATCTGAGTTCTTTTTGACTCTTGGGAACTGGAAAGAACTGCACTGCATCAGTTTTGGAAGTGTCAACCTCAACACCATCTTTTGACAAAACATGTCCTAGATAGTAGACACGAGACTGGGCAAACGTACATTTACTAGCTTTGAGGGTGAGGTTGGCTTCTCTTAGTCTATCAAATACTTCCTGTAAGTGTTTGAGATGAGAATCAAAAGTACGAGAAAATACCAAAACATCATCAACATATATGAGGCATGTTTTCCAGTTTAGATCCTTGAGAACTTTTGTCATGAGAGTTTGAAAACTGGCTGGTGCATTAACTAAGCCAAATGGCATACGTCGCCACTGATATACACCAGTTGGAGTCACAAAAGCAGTTTTATGTGCTGTTTGTGGGTCCATTGGTATCTGCCAAAACCCTGAAGCTAAATCCAAGGTTGAAAAATACTGAGCCTTGGCTTCACCAATGGAGTCAAAGACATCCTCAAGACGAGGGAGAGGAAATGTGAATTGTTTTGTAACAGCATTGAGCTTGCGATAGTCAACAGCAAAACGTAGCTGACCATTGCGTTTCTTTACCATTACAACAGGGGCTTGCCACATGGAAGTGGATTCTGTAATGATATCATTTTCTAACATTTCCTGTATTTGTCTTTCTGTTTCAGCTCTAACTGCAGGTGATTGACGGTAGAATCTCTGACGTAGAGGAGCAGAATCACCTGTGTCAATAGAATGATACATGACATCTGTTTGACCTAACTCAGAAATATCTGAAGCAAAAATAGATCTGTTTTGGTTAAGAAATTTGAGTAAAATTTGCTTTTGGTTTTCTGAAAGTTCTGAAGCACTAAAATCAAAAGAAATGTCAGCTGTTTTGTTGTCCGTTGCTTTGTTTTCATTTTGAAAACTTTTTTTTCTTATCAGGTGATTCTGAAGAAGAGTCCAAAGGTTTGACAAATTCATTGCTGATGCTAAGGCTCTGTTATTGAAAATTGAAATACACATTTAGCACCTGCTAAGCCAATCTTTGGTAGGTCTGGGAGGGGTTCGAGTAAAATATTGGAACCTATAGGAAGACTCGAAACTTCAACCTGAATGTTACAGACAGAAAGAGGAGGAACAGTCAAGCGAGATGTAGATCTAGCAATGCCAATGTTGGTATTGACAGAAAATATTGTTTCTGTTGCCTTATCTTTTAATTGCAGAGTTTGAGATGCTGCATCGATGATGGCTGAATTGGCCTGTAGAAAATCTATGCCTAGAATTAGAGGCTGGTGAAATTTTTCAAAGATATGAAAGTTATGTGAAATAACATGGTCACCAAATGAGATAGGGAGGGATATAGATCCTAAGCTGCAGTGATTTTCTCCTCCGGCTACAAATACACTAACAATATCACATTTTTGGAGCAGTGACAAATCAACTTTTAGCCTATCAAGTAGTGGTTGTGCTATACAGCAGATAGAGGCACCTGTATCTATAAGGGCTCTTACTGGAGTACCTAAGATATCTACACTGACAGTGTTTCCTTCTATAGGGGCTACAAGATTGACTACTTTTGGTTGTGTGGTGGTATCACTAGAATTAGCACTAGAAGTAGTAGGTTTAGTATAGGACTTACTATCTTGTTTGTCAGCAACTTTGCTATGGTGCCTATCCTTGTTAGGGATAGGCGCGTATCCCTAGTGACTGTTAGTAGAGGGAAGGTTGTTATAATAAGTTGGAGGTTGGTTATTTAATTTCCTATAGCAAGCATCTGCATTGTGGTTCCAAATACCACAGTGTGTACAACGTTTATTTTGTGCAGGACATTGTTTACGATTTAGACATGACTTACCACATCCGTTGCATCGGTATGTCTGCTGCTGTTGATCATCCTGGTAGCGAGGTTTTTGGTAGTTTGTGTGGTCGCTCCTTTGGTGGTGGTGTTGTCGTGGAAACTGCTGTTGCTGATGGTGACGAGGCCGGTTTTGCGGTTTGTTCCAGCGTCCTTGTGGGAAGGATGATGCTTCTTGTTGCTGTCTGTCCATAATTGAACATATTTGCAGTGACTGTTGGTTTATTGTGTTTTTAAATTCACTGGCCATATGCTTAAAGGCTTCACACATGTCCTGGATCACATGGACACTAGCAGTGTCAGTTTGTTTCTGTTGACAAGATTGCTGTGCCATAGCAAGTTCCACAGCCTTTCGGAGTTCAGCGAATGTTTTAGGTTCTCTGCCTATACATGATGATTGGATTTGGGGTAGTAGTCCCTGAAGTGCAGCTTGAACCTTAATCACTTCGTCGACACGTGTTCCAAGTCCATTTTTTTTCAGCACGTTGAATGAACAGTAAAGGACTCTCTGATATATCCTGTTTCAACTGCATAAACGACATATCGGTAGGTTTTCTGCCAAATCGTTCTATGAAAGCAGACTTAAAGTCTGTCAGAGATGTTATATCTGACACTGTCTCTAACCACAATGCGGCGGGTCCTTCTAGTAGTAACGGTAAGGCTCCATGCATTTTCATGTTATCATACCCATGCATTTTTTGCCAAGCGTCCATACTTGAAAGCCATAAATGTGGAGACTCCTCGCCATTGTATTTCTTTAAAGGTATGTTTGCTGATGCCATGCCTGTATTTATGGGTGCTGTATCTTCCACTTGCTGTACTTCTATGATGGCATCCGGTTGTTGTTCGTCTTGTAGGGACGAAAGGTCATGAAGTCCCTGACTCCTTGTTACTGGACGATCTGTGATGTCATAGTTTATGGGTCTGTTGTCCATATATGGTCTCCAGGATCTTTTGGAAACTCCACCAAGTTATTATGTTGCTTTTTGATCTGAAAATACAGCAAGACAGCTTCTTAAGTTTGATGTAATTTATTTGGCGTCCTGGTAAGAAGTCACAACATTCACAAGTACAATATAAATGACACAATACACATTTACACAAGATCTCTAACATATTAGTGTATTGGGATAGCAGATATCCTACTAATACAATGAGTACCATTTACAGAGAAATGAACTACAATAGAGATCAATGATGTACAAAGAGAATGTATGAAACTTTACAATTAAAGTTAAGAATTGAGGTTACACAATTAAAGAAATGTACATTAGAATGGGGAATAATTAGCTGAATCATTATAAGACAGAACTTTAAGATATGTAAATATACAAATAAATTCTCAGGGGGGGAAATTAGCTTTATCACATAGAATTAAGTGATACAGAGTTAAATGGTAGAACTGTACTTGGCATGTGAAAGGTAATACTAGACTATTAAATTATATGGAAACAACAGACAAATAATGACACATATAGAAATACAAATACACAACAATAACAAAATAATATTGCATGGGCCAACCATGTTTGTCATGGGGGCAGCCATGTTTGTTTACATTAGAGACAGACTTCCGGTCACTCATGATCAAATGTTGACATAATAAGGACCACTTCCGGTCACAGTATAAATGGAAAGTGAGTTGAAACGTCATATAAAATCATAATAAAAAGATATAAAAAAATTATCATTCAATACAATAAAAGTATTTACAGGAATCAGAATAAATGCTTACTCTTTGGAATATAGAAATGCACTATTTCCTATAGACTATAATATCAAAATGGTCTAGAGTAAATACAATTTGGTTTCCACAATATAACATTGGGACTTCCGGTTGCGCGCGCAGACAGCATGGACGACCAAATCTCCAGCTCCAATTTCGCGTGAAGAAAATCGATAATCATCAACTCACTTCAGATATTGTAAGGTGTCAGAGTTATGTAAAAATGTTGTAAACATGCCATAGACCATTATCTTAAAATTTTGTACGCGTCACAATTCTATTTATTATACAAATCCTTCCCAACATGTGACAAGTATTTCCCATTAAGTCAGCCATATTGGCGGGTAGTTTAATTTAGCACCCTACACGAATTAGGGGAGCTACTTAACTACTAACTACCATTTACTATTATTACTAGTTACTATTTACTACTAGTCTATGTAAAACTAAGTATGGAGGTATATTACTAGTCTATGAAACAACAAAGTATGGAGGAATCCAACGTGAATACCCCCCTGTAATATTGTTTGTACACATCTACATATTCATATATGGACATGGTATCCAACGTGAGTACTTTCCTGTAATTGTTTGTACATATCTATATTCAAACATGGAGGACATGAAATCCAACGTGAGTACCTTCCTGTAATTGTTTGTACACATCTATAATCAAACATGGAGGACCCGATTTCAACAACCACGTTAAATTCCGTACCCTATCTATCCTCATGAGTACAGGAAAACTCATTAAATACCTCGAGAAGTCGGAAAAGGACCTCGCCGTCGATATCGCGCCAAAAAGAAAGCTTGTTGTGTGCTCGGATAGCAAGGGGAGATACATCAAGGATAAAGCCTTTACAAATACCGAGAAATCCATATTGTGGTTTATTCATCCAGGTAAAACAACGGGTGCAATAATCGAGCATGTAGTTGGAGAGCTAGACGACATCGTTAAGACACATGGCCCAATTCTACTAGCTATATGGACCGGAACATGCGACCTAACCATCAAGAAAGAATCTAAATTCATCGATATTAATAATGACGTTAGCCCATCGGACATTTTGCGTTCATATCGAATACTGCTAACTCGCATCAAGCACTTTGGCAACGAAGTTAAAACTGTCTTCCTTGAATGCCCCCCACTCTCAATACCTATCTGGAACTCATCGAGAGGCCACAAAAGCCCAGAAGTCTTTACTGACAATAACACTCTGCTGGACTCTAGGATCCAAGAGCTGAACATCGGCATACGTGAGATCAATCTGAGCCAGGATGTAAGAGCGCCGAGGTTCCCGTGTGATGTCTACAAATCCAGAAAAAGCAATAAGAACCACACCACCATTAAGGCATCTTATAGCCTCTACAAAGACGGCATACATCCTGGCGAAGTTCTGAGCAGAGCTTGGCTGAGAAAGATAGTTATTGTACTTATTCAGGAGCAGTGCATAAATTAAATATACCACCATAGGATGTTTGGGGATTGACCCGCCATCCAACCATATCTGTATATAAATACATGAGTTAAATTGACATTGTACATATTCTCAGTGGATGTATGGGGACTGTCCATCTTCCATCTCGATATAGCCTATACTAACTTGAATAGATTATCTTGGATAGGTTTAGAGAATAACTGTTCCCAATATTTTTGTGTAAATACAGGGATGTTTGGGGATTGACTCGCCATCCCACCCATTGTATGTAATAGTGTAATTTATCACATAGCTAATTACATATTAGGCATAGATATCCACAGTGGATATATGGGGACTGTCCACTATCTTGAATAGAGTATCATGGATAGGTTTAGAGAATAACTCACCTTCCCAATATTTTTGTGTACATATAGGGATGTTTGGGGACTGACTCGCCATCCCATTAAATGTATATGTAATAGTGTAATCTCTCGCATAGCCAAATTACATTTTAGGAATAGAGATCCATAGTGGATAAATGGGGACTGTCCATTATCTGTCTTGATTAAGATTATAATAGATATTTTTGAGCAACTCGGGGATGTTTGGGGATTGACTCGCCATCCCACCTAATATATGTAATACTATAAATAGTGCAACTAATCACTTAGTGTTAACTATATGTTGTAGATATATATCTACAATATATATATTTATATCAATATCACCATAATATAATTACTAGTGTGTGAATTCAAAAGTGACTATCCATCTCACTAAGACGTTGTAACAAATCACTCGATACCTCATATATACACGGTTACCCATACCAACTTAGAAAACAATGGCTGAGAGTCTAGACCACCGGAAAAGGTCCAAGCCCGAGGATTCCATCTACATGTGTGGCAGATGTCAAATCGAATTGGACACCATGTTAAACCATGTGAATTGTGAAATCTGCAATTTAAATTTCTGTCAACACTGCACAGGCATCTCTAAGACTGTATATGACTGTATCATCACAGGCGAAATACCTAACCTGTCGTGGACCTGCCATGTATGTACCAAGACCAAACCAACCTTGGACCAAATCAACAACTCGCTCAAAAATCTTTGTGAGAAAAATGAAGAAAGATTAGATGGACTAGAAACAAGAATGAACCAAATAGAAGTCTCAACGAGAAATCAAATCAAAATTGAAGTCCAGTCAAGCAAGACAGAAATAGTCGACGAACTAAAATCTACTATCAAAAACCTTGTAGATGAAAGAACCAAAGAACTACATGACCGGAAGTCCAAAGAAGCCAATATAATTTTATTCCATATGCCTGAATTACCACCAACATCTGAGGATAAAGATTTCAAAGCCCATGACCAAAAAATATTCCAGGAGCTGTCACGGATACTGGGAATAGAAGATCCTCAAATACTTGCGCTATATAGAATAGGTAAACTCACTCCAGATAAGTCAAGACCTTTAATAGCCATTATGAAAAACCCAAACGAGAGGAAGAGAAGAAACTACTAGAGAATGCTCGACATATCAAGCAGTACGCTCCTCCCACTATGAAGAGAGTAATCTTAACAAGGGACCTGACGAAACAACAGAGAGACGATAGGAAGAACAAATACCTTGAAAAACAACATGCCCAATCTGAAACAACCAAACATATGAGAGACAACGATCCATCTAAAAACAAGGGGCAGACTAACGAAAAACAGAAAGGCATAGTGTTTGGGAATTGCCCTGTCGCGAAACCAGCCTTGACAGAAATAACAACACTACCGGATAACCTAATGTCTGGGGATAGCCCCGCCATAGGTATCCCAACAGCCCAGATCAAAAGTATGGCAAAAAATATACAAACAACAGCTACAACCATAAATGGTCATTCCATAAGCCCAATTCATATGAGAACATCGAACAACAACAAAATACTAACTACAGTGGATGTACATAATAGCACCGCTCTCCAGTCTCCGAATGTTGCAATATGTGATCATTCACAAAAACTCATCTACGAGTTAGACTCTGACGAAGAAATCTCAACAGAATCCAACCAGACCGATCAACAAAATAAATCCAGATAGGATGAATGTTTTAATATTTTAAAACCAAAAACTGAAATATTTTCCACCGTGAAAAGCTCCCTGTCGATAATATACACCAACTGCGACACGCTAACTACTACAAAGAAAACCGAGCTGGAGGACTATATACAACACCATCATCCAGATATCATCTGTTTGACAGAAACAAATTACAAGAATCCCCTTTATGAGAGTGACGACCGTTCTAAGCTATTGGATGACTATAACCTGTTGCAGCCCAAAACATGCAAGCGAGGAGTAGGAGTCTATGTCAAATGTCATATTAGTGTGGACATTATTGAATTAGTCGATGACATGGATGATCAACTATGCTGTATCATCAATCTGCTGGGAAATGATCGTCTGCTCCTATGTACCATCTATAGAAGCCCAAATTCTACAGCTACAGGAAATCTCAAACTATTAAACCTGCTGGACCAAATATATTTAAACAACAGCTCACACAAGTTAATCGTGGGAGATTTCAACTTCAAGCAAATTGATTGGACATCATATACATCAAACTCTGGAGTTCAACATCCATCCTCCCTATTTATATCCAAGGTCAAGGACTGCTATCTGTATCAACACGTCAACCAACCAACCCGCTTTAGAGAAGGTCAACAAAGCAATATACTCGATTTGATATTTACAAATGAAGAGGGAATGATAGATAACCTAACTCTCAACCCCGGATTAGGCTTAAGCGACCACCTCCTTCTGTCATTCAATCTACTGACATACACAGAAACCCACAACAAAACATGTGATGTGAGACGATATAACTTCCTCAAGGGAAACTACAACCGAATAAATGACAATCTACACAAACTTGATCTGACACCGCTAGAAGCCAGTTCAACCATCGAAGAAACTTGGAATACCTTTGAAGACTACCTGAAGAAACAAATAGCGGACAATGTCCCAACCTATAAGCTTGGAAATCAAAGCCGAAGGAAACCATATATAAGCCGCGAGGCTCAAGATAAAATAAGAAAGAAAAGCAGACTCTGGACAAAATACTTACACTGTAAGACAACTACAAACTTTGATAATTACAAAAAAGCCAGAAACGAAGCAACTAAAGCACTACGACTTTCTAAATATTCGTACGAGCAGGACATTGCCTCAAAGATCAAAACCAACCCCAAGCTCTTCTGGAAATATGTGAGATCCAAAACCAAAACAGCGCCGACAATGTTCAGTGTCAAATCTACAGATGGGATCATCACCCAAGACCCTTTAGAGGTAGCAAATATAATGAACAATTATTTTGCTAGTGTTTTCACTAAAGATGATCCTTCAAAACCACTTCCCCATCTACCATCAAGAACATACCAGTCTCCCTTGGAAAATGTCCCAATAACGGAACAAATAGTTGAACAAGCTGTACTACAAATCAATAGCAACAAGTCACCAGGACCCGATAACATTCACCCCAACCTCATCGTTAAAACCATCAAGGAACTGAAACGGCCTCTCACCTTGATTTACAGGAAATCTCTACAAGAAGGAACCCTCCCCAACCAATGGAAAAAGGCCAACGTTAGCCCTATATACAAAAAGGGGTCACGGAAAGATCCAGGAAACTACAGACCCATTAGCCTGACGTCTGTTCCCTCTAAAATTTTACAACGTATAATTCGTGACGCAATAATCAAACATATGGATACCAACAATTTTTTCACTAAAGAACAACACGGATTCAGACATGGGCGATCTTGTACAACTCAACTACTAGAGACACTAGAAGACTGGATAACTGCTTTAGATAACGGTTATAACATCGACGTCATTTACCTTGACTTCAAAAAGGCATTTGACAAAGTGTCTCACCGTCTGCTTCTCCATAAAGTTGAAAGCTACGGAATTAAAGGGAAGCTACTATCTTGGATAAAAGACTTTCTATCTGGAATGGAACAGAGAGTTATTATTAATGGCCAAAAATCTGATGTGCAAACAGTAAGCAGTGGAGTCCCACAGGGCAGCGTACTTGGACCAGTACTATTTTTAATATATGTTAACGACATACCAGAAGCTGCAACCTGTATCACAAAGCTTTTCGCAGACGATACCAAATTATACTCAGCATCAAGTACTATAACACATATTCATGAGCTCCAAAGCAGCATAAACAACATAACTAAGTGGACAAATACCTGGCTTATGGAACTCAATCTAGATAAGTGCAAACATATGGAAATCGGAAATGGAATCAAAAATTCAAAATTCACTATTGGAGATAGCAACTCGAAGATAACAATCAAGAAAACTACATCTGAAAAAGACCTCGGGGTGACTATAGACCACAAATTAACTTTTACTGAACATGTAAACAACGCAACAGCGAAAGCAAACAAAATCATGGGGGTAATCTTCAGAACATTCACCTACATGGACCCAAATGTATTCAATATATTGTACAAGACACTTGTAAGACCTCACCTAGAGTATGGTTCAACTATATGGTCACCAATGTACCAGAAAGACAAAAGAGCTATTGAAAACGTCCAGAGAAGAGCAACTAAAAGGATACCCTCCCTAAAGGACATCCCATATGGTGAGAGACTAAGAAAACTTGGCCTCCCAACGCTGGAGTATAGGAGAAAAAGATCCGACTTGATTCAAACCTACAAAATTATCAATAAAATAGATTCTATAGACTCAAGAAGGATGTTTCAAAAACCAACATACACAGCTACTAGAGGAAATGCCAATAAAATCTTTAAGAAGTCCTTCAGACTAAACTCAAGCAGAAACTTCTTTTCGAACCGTGTGGTAAACCTATGGAATGGTCTTCCTACCGACGTATCGAGTGCACCAAATGTCAATATCTTCAAAAGCAGACTGAACAACCATTGGAAACATCATCCAAGCAAGTTCGCCTCCGACTGATTCTGTGTGTTAACCAAGGATCGTTTTCCAAATAATTAAGTATATGGCCAAATCATTTTAGTGACAATCTAATACTGGCCTAAAATTTTAAGTATCTACCCAATTAATCTAGAATTTAAGTTAAAGTGTGTCCACTATCAAACTTTACTATACCAACTGGTGTCAATAGATGTCTGGGGAAAGCCCCGCCACTATTACCACCAATTTATATATTAATGCCAAATACTATATTTTAAAATATTAATTATGACATTATACCTCATGAGAAATCAAATCTATATCCTTCGGCTCCACTCAATATGCTATACTAGCATTTTTAACTTGTATTATATGAACTGTAAATACTACGTTTTAATTGCGCGCGCAACCGGAACTCAATTTCTAGTCGGTGTAGGGAGGGGTTAAAAAACCCCTATCAGTCACCGCAATCACGGAGCCCATCAATGCCTCTCCATAAGTCTCCTGACTTCCAATGAGGCCGAAAACCTGCGAATTACCTGCGAAATGTTGATCAGATGTTCCACTAGTACTAATAGATAACTCTGAGGGCGCGCGACAGTAATTCACTGAAGCACATTAATAATTTGGAATATGTATTTTTGAATAATACTGAATATCAATTTAAACTAATGCTAAGCCTATTATTTATATCTTGAACAATTTCTAACTGAGAAATTGTTTAACAATATCAAATGCTATGATTTACAATCAAGTATAGTAAAATTAATTATTCGACAAGAAAAATAAAGAAAGATTTATATACAGTACATTAAATACAGTATCTGTAACACACAACTAGAACAATCAAATAATAATAAAAGAGATTACATAGAAAATTGTACCAAAGTTTAAATCATAAGGAATGTACATATAAAAAATATATAAAATGCTCACCTGAAAATACAGCAAGACAGCTTCTTAAGTTTGATGTAATTTATTTGGCGTCCTGGTAAGAAGTGAAGTATTTCTGCCAGGGACGCGTATATACAAACTTGCTATCTTCGTCAGGTGAGAATCTGATTGGTCATTTATCATAAGACCGCGTGGGTTTAACACCTTTAGCTTAATTGACCAGCGTACTGGCTTATTACATAATACGTAGCGTGGACAGTCCGTTCTCAACGGCCGTAAACAATAACTTGTTTGTCATGGTTAAAAGCCACAAAGTGACGCGTACAAAAGATACATTAAGAAAAAGGTTACTCTATACAATTAGCCAGCTTACACATCCTATTTGAGATGTTCTCAGGTACCAGGTAAATCCTTATGTCTATAGAGACAGATTTGAGTTATTTACTTGAGAACTTAGCTAAATGGAAATTTCACAGGATTCCTTAAGCTGACACTAATACGATGTAATCGTTAGCAAATTACAGAGAAAAATAGAATTCTATTTTGTAACATTGATTTGCTAAATAACATTTTGTGTTTTATTTCAAAAACAAAGTTTTAAATGAATATAATTTGATTTTGCTAAATAACATTTTGTGTTTTATTTCAAAAACAAAGTTTTAAATGAATATAATTTGATTTTTAATTAAATATAAGTTTTATAGAAAATCGCAGATTTTCCTTATGAAATAACTATGACGAGACTGGATCCAAACTTCACCATATCTTCGCAACAGAAAACCCCAATTACTATTTTACAAGAAGCCAGGTATCGGTACTACAAGGAAATATACAGGTATACCGACATAGAGGTTAGATAACATCTTATATGTTACAGTGTATTCGTTCAGTACAAGTATATTTTGTTTTGTTTATCTGGCTTCACGGCCTCCCATGCATACAATGTGTTACGTGTGTGAATGTCTATGTTTATTTGAAAGTTGCAATGTATTCGTGTTGTGTCATCTTTTGATAGTGAACCTCTTGCCCTTTTATAGTGCCGCCGAGGATACCAAAGTGCACACCCTACCTGGTCACCTTATAAATTGGTGGCGAAGATGATATATAACAATATGATATTTCTATAACCATAAAACATACGTTTATTGTTAATCCACCTGCAGTGTCATGTCGGTATATATTTGGAAGCTGTGGTATCTTCGTGTTCTGTCTATTTGCAATAGTGAAAACTCTTGCACAATTTATTGTGCTATCTCACTGCAGCATACCACTACAGACATCGGACAGCATAAATCATACGGTCACATTATACTGACGACGGGTAAACCAGTAGCCCCATTCACGGTATGCTGTACGCTTAGCAGGAGCCAACACTTTTAGGGATAGAACCCAGAGCTTTCCGTACAAGGCCGAGTACTCAACTGAAGGCCAAAAGCGAAGCGGTGTCAAAGGAGACGTTAGAAATAAGGAAAAGAACATATCCTAAATTTAGTCGTCCATGCAATGGGGGCAACAGGTACTAAGGCACTATTCTAACGCCTTACCTGCAGAGCGGTTGTGTGCCCAATGTATACCAGGAAGTGTAACCACTATACACGTACATTTAATGCGTATAGTTATTACAGAAGTTAAATCGCTGTTATCAGCTAAGATGTTTATCAATACGTAATCGTTGGTCTAGTACAATATCGTTGTTTGTTTGAAGGCTATGATTCCCCGTGTCCCATATGATGTATCCTTGGTAGACCTTGGAAGTGGAAACTGCTCCAAAACCAGATATGTTATTGACGAATTACTGAAAAGTCAAAAACATCTCTCATTTTACCCTGTAGATGTTTCTGAAGGTTTGTATTTTTTCATATATTGGCCATTCTACTGAATAATTCACTGCATTTTTCTCTTTTTTGTTGTTGTCTTTATCTCACATTCACACCATTAATCAAAGTAACGACAGAAAAGGTGCTCAAGGCGTTATCGCTCACATGGCTTGTTTACGCAAAACTACATTGGTAGATTAGTAGAAGGTGGATAATTTGTTATACATCCCGTAATTATTCCCTAACGCATCCGTTCTATGAATCCCGACCTGCAGCAGAAGGACTTTGTTTAAAACGTTACATCCCACACCCTCTATTTAGCCGCGTCACACCGGTCCCTTGGGACATAACCTTTGTTTTATAACAAATTGGGTTTTTTTGTCCAGGATGTCATGAAATTTTGTTTAATTTAAAAAAATTAAAAGATAAGGGCATGAACTTTGGTTTATACAAAATTGGTTTTTCCTTCTGCAGTAAATCGATTTTAACGCATTTGTAAATTTTCCCTGTTTGGCTTAGTTCCTCTGGTGCCTGGAGAGTCAGGGCCGTTATTTGTACAAAAAATGTGCCCTGTCCCGAAGAATGTTTCCAGACAAAATTCAGTAACAATTAACTGAGTCTCTCAGGACTAGTAGCAATTTAAGACATTGTTGACGGATGCCTTACGGACAGACGACGAACGTCGTGCCTTGATTTAAGCTCACCGGCCCCTCGAGCTAAGTGAGGTAAAAAAAACCCACCTGGTTTATGCTTTAGGTATCACTAGTTCGATGACACGGTCGACCTGTGAACTGTGTAGCAATGGTTTTAGAAACGAGCACATGCAGTGACTGAACTTTGGAATATTGAATGTGCAAATTTATCAAAATGTGTACGAAGAGATAAAACTATTTCAACCTTTTAATAATATACCGATGTGCTATATTTGAATCATTAGAGACGATACCTCCATATTTTGGTTAAACAACCATTTTGAAATGAAGGTGGTCATATCTCATGTTTCCATTTTCAAGTCCATTTATTATTCTTTTTTATTTCACCTTTAAAAGATTTCCTTATGGCGTCAGTAAAAGATTTGTCTAAAGAATATGGCGACTCCTTAGATGTTAAACCCATAGCTAAAGACTACGTTAAAGCAATACAAGAACTAAGGTAATTATGAAATAACGTTTTCTTTGGCATATACACATTGAACTGGAGACCCAACACGAATATACCGAAGTAGACACTGCAACACATTGCACATATGGGAGACTACCCTAAAATGATGTTAGTGGGACGCTAAACCTAAGCAACCAATTCTGAAGTGATTTGGTAGATGGTTGGTACATCCTAACGTCCTATTAGCAGTTAAAGTCATTTAGGACAGTCCTCTGTTTGAAATGTGTTGCGTGATTGAATTTCAAGAGTTTGCTCTTTCCCTTTGTATAGTATTATCTCAAAGTAAGGTGGTGTCCAGGGAGACGTGACTTTGTTAGGAAGAAGACAATTATACCTAAGAATAAAGGTTATCTCTTCAGAGAGACAAAATACAGAAACGTAATATATATCTCATGTAAACAAATGTGGGTTTTTTTAACATGGAAAAATAGTTTGAACTACATGTTTAATCTTTAAAATTACCTCTTTACCTATATCAAGTCATATATAAAAATAAATTGTGATCAATCTCTGGTGTAAATTATTCAAATAAGAGCGTATTGTCGAATGTAACTGTATTTTACTGGTGTCTTGCAGAATGAAAGGAGAGCCTAAGATTATTTTGTGCTTTGGTAGCTTCATCAACCTGACATCTGCAGAACAAGTGAATATTCTCAGCAAGATTTCTACCATCATGACTGGTAAGTACTGGGGAAAACAACACCATTTAAATTGCTCTGTTGTAAGGATAATCATAATGAAACCTTATACTACACTGTTGTAAGAGTATTGTAAGTAATAGTTATAGTGAATATCTATATATCATCTGATTGCTCAATACAGCCCTTTATAATTTACGATTAAAACAATTGTGTCTCTAGCCGCCATGTTAGTATGTGTGTAGTACATTTGTGTTCTCGGCGTTAATCGGCTCTCAAAAATTAATTGACCGAGACAACAAATGTACTTTGTATGCTGAAATCGACAATAAATGTTAATTACGAATTCATGTATATATGACACGATCGAAAAGTGATCGGTAATTTACTTTTTAAATACAAGCTACTAATTAAAATGGGTGAAATGTATTTACTACTACAACGAATTCATTATCATTAAGTAATTGAAAGAGCCCATATACTTTTATGTTTCAAACCTTTGTTTTCCAGACAGATGTCGTCTAGTGTTCAGTGCTGACATTAATCAAGACAAAGAGACTGTTATTAAGGCTTACAATGACGACCAAGGTAATATTCCCCATACTCGGTATTAGAATTTTACGGATGGATGTACTTCATTGAACGGTTATTGGGCTTACTTTCACATGAAAGTACAGTTACCATACAATAGAAAACCATCAGGCAACAAGAATGAAAATATTCAAATAAATGAAATCCCCAACATAACACACAAATCTTCTATGAATAGAATAGTTAGAACTGTTTAAATCATATGAAACTATCAAGGAAAAAGTTATAACAGGTTTTTTTTTCACTTACAACATGTGTTTTTAAGTCATTGAGATATAATATTGCTATTTTTCGGAATATTCTATCTCAACAGGGATCGCACGCGCATTTATACAAAACGCTGTCGTCCGACTGAACAAAGAAACCAGAAGTAAAATCGACCTGACAAGATTTACTTATGAGGTGGATTTTGTTTGTAACAAAGAGCCCATTTGCTAAGCTACATAAAGGTCTACATGCAGGCACAGGAAAACATCCAGTATCCTATACGTAAGAATTTTTTTATATATATTTCATTTTGGTTTATAGCATCTTGTAAGACCACTCATTTTTGTGTTTTATGAATCCTCACAATACTTTTAGAATGGCGATACGTCCTGCAGAACAAAACGGGCACACCTTTATTTCTACTAGTGTCAAAATGAGAAAAAATTATAACATAATACTTGTATTACGATTTCCATTCATTTTCTGTCTAACACCGACTGATACTTTACAGGGATCGTATTTGTGCGGGTTCTCTTTTGTAATAACTGTTGAATCACAAGAGAACAATATTGATATTAATTCTAACAATATCAGGGCAAAATATTTTTTGTATATCCGTAAAATAACTATTAAATTCCCCGTTGCCTGTATAGTTTCATTTCCGTATTCTATTTTATTATATTTACATATACCCCTACATATTCAATGGTCAGTGGGAGGAGGGTTTGTTCAAATTAGCGTAATCGTAATGACGTATAAGTTCAAATCCAGTGCAAGATCAGGCTTCTTCTATTCACTATTCGGTAAGACTTTGCGTCATATGAAACTAAATAAACTTTGATTACATTTTTTGTTACTTTTTCACATATGACAGATTTGCTTTGAATTCATAATGAACTGAATGACGTTTCCGGTCTTATATTGGTCTCAAGACGGATCCTTAGGCGGCACAGACAATATTATGCTCGTCAGTACTCAGTCGTCAATAGGAAATTTTACAATGAAATGTAACAAAGTGTCCTCCTCTCAAGCTGGTGGATTTCAAAATAATAATAAAGAGTTGTTATCAGATCCAATTGAATATGTATTTGACATCAAAACAAAATATGTGTTTAAGCATTGTAACGGTAATAAACAACAAAATGAATATCTGGTTGGGGCTACAATTTGGGGCTTACCTCAAGAATGTTCGGGGAATTCCATAGTTATGACGGCATGTGTGTACGTCACTCCTTTCACCTAAATTATCTATTGAACATCTGATTGGAGAACAATTCTGGGAGCTTCTAGGCGAACAATAGGTTAACAGATCACCTACAGGTTTCCAGAAAAAAACAAAACATTAAAGGCATCCGAAACAGTATCATCAGCTTAATCCTCAGTTTTTGCATTCAAAATAGACCTTCACACACAATGCAAACACTTGTCTCTCCTACGTACATAAAATGAAAGTAATGACGAATTGAGTCTTCGAATCTATATCGCGCTCGTAGAACAAAAAATGAATCCATGATTTCCGCTCGATAACTTACATGTGAATATTTATTGTCTGATTTCAACCAAATTTTATATATTGTTTTATATCAATGAGATGTTAGATGGGTTCGATACTGGTCAAAATCCGTCCATATTTGCAAGAGTTACAGGACTTTCAAATCGTCAAAACAGATAAATCTTTGGTTTCCGCTCGATAGATTTAGTATTTATTCTCCAATTTCAACGAAATTTGCAAGAATTACGGGACTTGATAACTTCACCTAATTATTATTAATATTTTCAACTGTAAATAATTATTTTTGTGATGTTGTGTACGCGACAAATGCACTTCCGTGGAATTGTGTTTTTAGAAATGGACATTATTGATATATGATCAAATTGGAAAACATCAACATATTTAGAAATAATTGAAAGATAACATTGTTTTATTTCAAATCAAACTATATCTTCGGTCATCCTGACTACCGTAGTTACCCAACTTAGCAACCAGCACCGTTTTAAATTTGACAACGAACATGTAAAATAGACTTATTCATGTAAATATATGTATTGAATAGTGTTTTGATTGCGTTAAAGGTGTATCAACGCAATTGGGTACAGACATGTTTTACATGTAACGCAAACGCGCTACATTGAATATTGTAATATTGATAGTCTCGTGGTCGTGTATGTTGTGGAAATGTACCACTTATTTTATTTACCTTACACAAAATAATATTACTGCATTACCATGGCTATATCACCGCTCAGAACCATGCTTGTGCGTAGTGAGAACCATTGTTTGATTTTGTATTTTTACATGTTATGAACTAAAATAGACTACCAGCATGTAGATTTAACTTTGAAGTACACCCATAAAACTTACACAAAAACACAGACATGCACCACAAGGAGTCGGCCACATCAATACACATAACGCACACACATACGACAAAATAAACAACTCACAAGTTTAAACAGTTTCGTTATGGAAGTATTTGATATAACCTTGCAAATTATTTTTAACTACAAAAAGATACAACATTTAACATTACTGGTTAATAAACAGAATCAATTATATGACGATTCCTCTCCTGTGACTTGTTCATGAATTATGTTGCTAAATTTCATCACAAATCTTAGAAGTTCCTTAATGTTTATATACATATATCATATTTTTACTATTCCACAGAAAACACATTTTTACATCTTATATACTTTTGACAAGTTTCTCTCACGTGACAATGCACGGAGGTAAATATGTACATGGAAACTCGTGTATTTTTATGTTAGAGGCAGAGCAGTGATGTGATTAAACACACACGTTAATTTGTAGTTGCTCTGACCCTCATATAGTGATGTCCGGAATATGGAAAATCTCCCGGTTTTCGAGTCGAAATCATAATAAAACATTGTGTAGACACATTTTATGAAATAAAATTTCTGTGTATCCTTTCGACGGCCGGCAGGATTCGACAGTAGGTTATTACAAATGCCATCTATGAAAGCAGTTTGCATCTAGATTTTGGTTTAATGCCATTTTCACGATGATAACAAACAGTACACACTACAAACAAGCAAAAACAGTCACCGGAAGTTCCCTAAAGGTCACCACGCACGGGTCATGGGAGGCAGAAACCTGCGCGTGGGACTTGTTTTGTTTGTTTTTTTTTTTTTTTTTTTTTTGAAATCGGTGCTATTTTCCCCTTCCTTTTCCCTTTCTCTCTATTTTCTCTTACTTTGATATCTCTTCTATCGTTTAAGACCATCTGCATGTCTGTATCTCGATAATTAAGCTCACAACGACAGGTTTCCGGGCACACACTAAAATCCGGATTTCAGACCTCAATTTTTGACTTATTTGGGCATGTTCACAGGTGATTTGTGACGTCACTAATGCAATGACCGAATCGATATTGACATGCTGTATAGGGATGAACATCTCCTTTTCAAAAAAAAACTAGTATTTAGTTTTCAACGGTCTCAGTGGGGCTCCAGTAGGGTGCATGAAATGGGGCAAATGAATAATTACGCATAAATACGTTACGGCCGTCCAAAGGATATAACATAATACGCACATTATACTTTTATATACTTAACACTTTCCATACAATATAATAACATTATGAATACATATTATTTATTTTATTATTGGAGGAAATCACTACCTGATGCCGTTGAATGCAAGGTTAACACTTGTTGATTTTCTCCTACATAACATATTTTACACATACAATTTACAAACTTATGGACATTTCTTTCACTTATCATCTAGTTTCATTGAAGTCTCAATCTAATTAGAGACAAAGCATCATGTCTGAGTTTAAGACGGAAGTACGTACGTCGACATGACTCTTTCATCACTTGTTCTTTACCACATCAATGATAAGAATTTTAGAAATTTTATAATTTATTATATCAAATTATATCTTAATTGATATAATGTATAACATTGCGACGAATGTGGTATAACATATTAATGATAAGTATTTTAGAGTTTGAAATTTGGACTAATATATAATAATCTACATTTACATCTTCTATTGGGGTCATTGTATAACTACTAATTACATAGCCATGTTATTTATTATGATACACGATAAGTTCTAATTAGTAACCATGTTTCCCTATGTAATACAGCAGCTACATTGATATCAACTGTTCCAGGTATTGGATATCATACCCAAATATTGACATTTGTTATCCCGGTGTACTGCTATATTAACTCGCCAATAATCTCTGTACAGAGTCGATTCCTAAGACTCCAATAAATGTATCGTACCATCCACTCAATCTGCGATGGAGTTCTACATTTCCACAACTTACACAACCACGAGATATTCAATATTACAATATGTCTGTATGCAATTGTGTTCATACCACCTTTAACGCAATCAAACACTTTTCAGTCTCTATTCAGATGGTTCTTAAGTATAAAGTATTGTTAACTTTAAATCGTATCAATTGATCACATTGATGTTATTTATTTCACAGCTGGACTTGGAATAAACCTGGTGATGGAGAAGGGCGAGCGTCTTTATTTCCATGAGGGAGATGGATTCAGTTATAAATATACCCTTGAACAACTGCAGCACATTGTTGAAAAGGCTGGTCTTCGCCTTAAGGACACTTGGTCAGATAATTACAAACATACAGTTTTTTGTCAGTGTGTAAGTAGCAATGCAGATGTTCAGTAAAATGAAATTGTGAAATTGGATATGTATTGTGTTATTAATCAAAATTTATAGTAGCTGTTCTGTTATTTTTTTATTAGAATCATTGTTGTCAGGTTCCTATTTCGTGTCATCGTCCCTTGATTTTCGTATATACTGTTAATAGATGTTACATGTACCTAATGACAAAGGTATCTAAGCCACGTTTAGGTGAAATTTCGTTCATGACATGTCCTATAATGAAACCGCTGTGTGATATAGTATGTGGTGGGGGATTACTGGCGCAGTCATTTGAGTTTATGTCAACTACATTGCATATAAATGTAAGTAAAGAATTGCATTTAAATGATACCAATACAATATAATACTGCACTATAAATTAATTTGATGTCATGACAGATTTTCTGTTATTTTTATTTTTTTTTTAATTTAAAATACGGTGTGGTGATGTATTTTTTTACACATATACTGACAGTACTAGTATATTATATTGCCATGCATACGTGATTGAAGTAATTTCACACTACACACTTTATATGGAGTCGTAAATTGCAATACTATAACATCAATAAGATAATTATCCGCAGAACTAGAATGTGTAACGATACATTAATACTGCATTTAGAAAAATAGAACCGGGCACTACCGACGACTAAATCGTTTACGTGTTATCGACAACACTGACCTTTCAAATCAACATCAAATCACAATCACGTGACAGCGGAACTTAGAATGAACCATGGCTGTTACAGTTTGATAAAACTTCATAAAAAATTAATGGATGTGATCTCAGTCCGTTATATACATATATGACAAGATTCTAAATTAAATTCCGTACGCATTTTCGATAGGGCTGAAATAAACGAATGTGTGTCTCATTCTTAGATTTTAATACCGCATTATAATGACAACATAACAATCATCAATGATTATATCATTTTATCAATATGTATATTTCTCATAGCCGCATATTCATCGTCTTCACAAATAAACATCTTAGTATCCCTATCTAGACCGCCACGCCCCGTCAAATTGAACCAAGCTAAATTCAGGAATGAACAGTTACGTGATATTTCTGATCTCCGGTACGGCTGTCTAAAGTTTGGTTGAATTGGGCACCAGGTTGACATCGGCGAAGCGGTTTTACGCAAACGCTGGAACAAAAAAAACCATATCACGGTATTTTTTTTATCAGCTTTACGGAATTAGGGTATAGATTAAACGTTCAGAGTGTAAACATTTCTGACTTCACAAATACTATAAAACAATTTTAAAAGATTAACTTAATATTCCCAAAATGTTTTATCCACGATCCTCCTAACTATTAAACCTAATAAATCAAACCCAACCAAGTGTTTGTATTATTCCGTACCTGTGTCAGATTCCCTGTAGACTGTACCAAGAGTGCAATAAACGTCACAAAGAAGGGTGTGACAGTCAGTGTGACTAATATCCAGCCAATTACGTTACAGTAGTCAGGGTAGATGTAGGTCCCGTAGGTTGGAGGCCGGTAGGAAAAGAAACTAATCACCAACAGCAACTAAGAAGAAGAATAAGAAAGAAGAATTAGATAGATGCTGTATCAATACCGTATTGACAGAAAACCATGTAAAACTACATTATTCAATTGTCTTTAAAATCAGAAATAATTACAAAAGTGAAATTATCTTATTCTTTGTGCGACACCCTTCTACTTAAGTTAGGCCCAAGAGATAACGGAGAAGATTCCAAACAAACTGATTTAAACATCATTTATTCCGGAGAAATCGGTTGTGCAAAGAAAACATCGTGTTTGTAACGTAGACAAAACTATAGTTTCGTTGTATGTATTGTAATGTGAATAACATACTACGTATCATGATGACACATACAGATAAAGCCACGGGAGTGATGTAAGATCCGCTGATCCTGATGAAGGCCGGAAGTGGACATCCAAACATCATAATGGCATCGCGGCTTATTCGATCTCCTCCTTCAAAAGGAACATATCGAAATATATATTAGTAATGAATATGCTGATCGTACACAAAGGAAAAACTCATAATTTTAATATTAAATTTTATTACATAAAACAATGGATATAATTACTATGGACAATATATCTCAATGACAAGTCAAACGAGTATGCTCTAGTATGAATTGGTAGGCAGATGAAATGAAAAACCGTCGATATCTCGATAAAAATGTAAATTAATGTTAAGTGATGTGTGTGCTTGCCGTATATCCAGAAGAAGACGACAGCTTCAAGGAGAGCGTTGGCTACCACACTGAAGGCTGCCCCGTACCAGTCCATCAGCTGGAAGATGTAAGCTCCTGCCTAGTAAGGCAAATCGAAAGTATGTTGCGAGATGTTACTTATGTTTAAAAAATATCAATGTTTTAATGGCGCACATGCTAGGCTCAGATTGGCCATGGGTGCTGAACATCTATTCTCTTACCCCAGACAAGGATATACACAGTTTTACCGGTGTGAGATTTTTCTATCTCACCCTAGGGTAAAGATGAGCTACACGAGATTTTTGCACGTGCTCAACAATTGTATTACGTCAAGAAAACAGTATCATGACGTCGGGGTAATAGTATTATAACGTCACGACAACAATTAAATGGCGTTACAAAGACGACGATTCATTGAAATTTCGTCATCATCGCTAACATAAGTGACACGTTTATTAGAGATACAAAGTGATGCACGGGGTAAGAGAAAAGAATCTTTCACCCTCTTTTGGGTGAGACAGGGGAATTTCAACCCGAGGAGTAAGATTCTTAAGTCGTCAAACACGAAGCTTTGTCAAGTGTTTGACAGCTTAAGAATTTTATTCCGAGGGTTGTGATCTCCTGTCTCACCCCAAAGAGGGTGAAAGATTCTATTAATCACAATAGCACAGTAGATACAGAATTCCATATCAAACTTAAATTGTTTTAAAACCTGGGTTACTTCTCTACTTATCAGTTTTATCTTTATGTATCAAATTTAATCATTGTTTTGCTGGGTGTCTTCAGTGACATGCTTTAGTGATAAAGCACAATAAATAGGGCAACAGTTTCACTATACAAGCTGACAAAACACAATTATAGCGCAGTCTCCTTAAAACGCACCATGCACTTCATACACGCAACATACCGAATACAGGAGAGGCCGTCCTTACATGACCCAGGCTGGTAATAGGACGTTACTTTAATCAAAGAAATACACAATTGCAAAATATCTCATGTTATTTTCCTCATTAAAATACATTTAAAAGATTACTGAAAAGACTGTAATTACCCTAGTTAGGAAAGGAAGCTCACACAGGAACACGACGATAAATATGACACCTAAGACAACCAATCGACGTCTTCGTAGTCTCGGAAATGCTTCCTCCAATATATTCATCATAGGTTCAAATGTCACGGTCTATAACATAATCAACTGCAAATTATTTCTATCCTACATATCGTCGGTCGGATGACATAAACAAAATAAATCCATATCCAGGAATAGATCATCATGTATCGTAATTCCATTGTTATTGACATGCATTGTAATATCATAACGTGAAAGCGAAAAAAATATTTACCTGCATGTCCATACCAGGCATTAGCAGTGCTAAGAAGAACAACACTGCCCAGACCTGAGGTAAAGGTAGGTAGGTAAGGGCCTGGGGGTACGCCACAAAGCCTAGAGAAAATCCACCTGTCCATAGGGGAACAATTTGTCTCAATTCTCAATTCTCCTCGACACTATTCAATATGAATTTCTTAACTAAAATGCAGCGTGAAAAAATGATGTTTTCGCATGATAACTGTATCGATGAAACCAAGGAATTATAAGTCATATACGTCCTTGATGAAACACACTAACGTCCTATTGAATTTGTTATCGAACGATTTTTTGATATCTCACGAAACGATATAAGTGTAAATACTGATATTTGATACAATTAATAATTGGCACAGCAAGCATATAATGTGTGCATTGTATAAGTAATTACCAGACGTTATAATGTCTGTGACTGGTATGCCCGACTCCTCGGCCATAACGCCGACCACAGCAAACACCACTAGTCCGTTCAATAGTCCAAATAGAACCACTACAATCGTGGTAATTGTGACGTCACTGTAACAGAAATAGCAGACAAACATGTAACAATTTAACTTGGTCAATGGGCCAAATTGTTTTTCACCTCAACATGGAAGACCTATCACTAAGCTGAACTACTAGCAACATGATTTATCACATTTACTTGATAACCGATACCCTAGCTACAGGAACGATATATAGGAATGGTCAAGATTTGGTTGTCATTTAGATTTTTTTCGTATAAAAAACCGGTTCAGTATCAAGGGTACCAGAGGCTTCAGCAATGGTTGTTTTGCATATTTCACAAGTGATGTACTATCAAAGATCAAGCACAATGGTAAGTGTACTACAGTTTTTTAAAATGTTGTTTAATATCTACTGGAATATGACCAATTCAATTTCAATGTAGTCGATTGATATGTAAGCACAGCTGCACATTCATATCCTGATAGCGCTAACACTGAACATTGCTTCAATGTATACTCAATTTTTTTTTTAAATTTAGCTCCATACTATCGGACTCCCAAAACTATCGAGTTTCATTGTAACAGATATCATGAAAATTATGTATAAAGTTGTTGAAAAAGCAGGGCAATCAGAACACGACCAATTGCCGAGATTACGCATGCGTACGTCATGATGTTCTCGTTGAATTTGTTGTGACATCCGAACGTTGCTAGTCCTCCCCAGCCAGGCCCGAGGGTATAGAAGGCCATGAACCCCGCCTCTATCCATACCTATTTAACACAGTAAAGTATGGAAAAGTGGACGGACCCAGACAAAATAGTAGACTTATTCAATGGTTTGTCAGTGTTTCTATGAACTGATATGATTGTTACTTTCAATATCAGCCATTGAAATATAACTGGTGTGATGTGTTAATGTTAAAACACCGTGGATCATGATATTTGATTTACGAATGTGGTTTCTGTAATTTATTCGCTAATGATAATAACAGTTTTTTTTTTAAATAAGACAATCTTATTAACGACAAAGGATTAGCGCAATTAATGGATTTTTCCACAAGATGAATAGGGATGAGAAATCATCAAGAAAAGACTGAAATGTCATACTTTGATTAGTTTCTCTAGTTAGTCCTTACTTTGGTGTTTGAGAGTACGGAGAAGTCTGGAGTGATGAAGTATGCCATACCCGCCAGAGCACCGGGTAACAACAGGGCCCTAATCCAAATGACTAGGACCAGGAATATAGGGAGTAACGCTGTCACATACATTACCTGTTTATTATCAATATATAAGTATTGATTAATCAAAGGTAAGTGCCGATTTGTTTAGATCTCTACAATGTGAATATCGCAAAAAATAATTTGGATGCTAGATCAAAATCATTTTACTTAATTATTTTATATAATTGAAAAATAATTAATTTTTATTTGCTAATTTCAAGAACATAATGCGATCGGGAAATAGATGACAGCAAACTGTTAACGCAATAAAAAGAAGGGAAATAGCAGGAAATATTTGTTTTAAAAATCAAAGAAAGCAGATAATGCTTTCAATCTGATGACTAATTGCATATTCCGACTGTAATAACAGTATAATCTTTTTGGTAATCACAAAAGCTGACGGGTGTTTTATTGCTTTAACGGATTACGAGCGGAGTAGTCATATATAAAGTAAACTCCTTACCTAACCAAAAGACTTGCCGCTCTTCACAAGGGACAAGTAGACATATATAAAGTAAACTCCTTACCTTACCAAAAGACTTGACGCTCTTCACCAGGGACAGGTAGACATATATAAAGTAAACTCCTTACCTTACCAAAAGACTTGACGCTCTTCACCAGGGACAAGGAGACATGTATAAAGTAAACTCCTTACCTTACCAAAACACTTGACGCTCTTCACCAGGGACAAGTAGACATATATAAAGTAAACTCCTTACCTTACCAAAAGACTTGACGCTCTTCACCAGGGACAGGTAGACATATATAAAGTAAACTCCTTACCTTACCAAAAGACTTGACGCTCTTCACCAGGGACAGGTAGACATATATCAAGTAAACCCCTTACCTTACCAAAAGACTTGACGCTCTTCACCAGGGACAGGTAGACATATATAAAGTAAACTCCTTATCTTACCAAAAGACTTGACGCTCTTCACCAGGGACAGGTAGACATATATAAAGTAAACTCCTTACCTTACCAAAAGACTTGACGCTCTTCACAAGGGACAAGTAGACATATATAAAGTAAACTCCTTACCTTACCAAAAGACTTGACGCTCTTCACCAGGGACAAGGAGACATGTATAAAGTAAACTCCTTACCTTACCAAAACACTTGACGCTCTTCACCAGGGACAAGTAGACATATATAAAGTAAACTCCTTACCTTACCAAAAGACTTGACGCTCTTCACCAGGGACAGGTAGACATATATAAAGTAAACTCCTTACCTTACCAAAAGACTTGACGCTCTTCACCAGGGACAGGTAGACATATATCAAGTAAACCCCTTACCTTACCAAAAGACTTGACGCTCTTCACCAGGGACAGGTAGACATATATAAAGTAAACTCCTTATCTTACCAAAAGACTTGACGCTCTTCACCAGGGACAAGTAGACATATATAAAGTAAACCCCTTACCTTACCAAAAGACTTGACGCTCTTCACCAGGGACAGGTAGACATATATAAAGTAAACTCCTTACCTTACCAAAAGACTTGACGCTCTTCACCAGGGACAAGTAGACGAGGATATGGGTGATGACAAGATAAAGGACATACCGCCAGTTGATCGGACCAACGTCATCTATTCCAGTGGAAAGGTCAAGGACATGATGTCTAAAAATAGATAAAATGGCAAGACCGACAATTATCAAAAGATTTCTACATAAAACGTGAAGACAGCAAAGTTTGTGTTTTGTCTTTATAAGCAGATATTAAAGCAAGTAATGATTGATAAAATTACACATTGAGTTTAGTTTTACAAAGATATTTCATATTTCGTTAAATGTTTAGTAAAGAAATTGTGACACGGTTAAAACTTAAATTGACGACAAAATTGTAATTCAAAGGAAAGATATTTTCGGTAATAAATTGTAATGCCTCAAAGAAGATATTTGCATTGACTCATTCGTCCATTCTATCCTACAGACCATCATAACTATATCAAACTTACTGCCAAAATTCCTCAGCGGCGGACATAGTCTCCTCTGCCATCGCTGGATATACCGTTACATTGGCTAGCTGTGAATTATGTTAGAATAGTTATTATTACTTTTTGTCGCAGTGAAATATATAAGGTTTTATGGTGGAAATGTAAGTGATATTTTCACTGGATATTCTCATTTTGACTTTGAAAAAAGTGACATTCAATCTTTTTGTCGCAGTGAAATATATAAGGTTTTATGGTGGAAATGTAAGTGATATTTTCACTGGATATTCTCATTTTGACTTTGAAAAAAGTGACATTCAATAGTGTACTAGTATTTGAAAGTAGTTTGCTTTCATTTTATATTTCTTTGATCCGTCATCTCCCGTTTTTATTCAATTTAGTTTTTTATTATAATTTCTAGTAAAATTCACCAAAAATGTTATAGAAATTAACCTTATCGTCCAACATCCCCTTGAATCAATTCCGGTATTGATATTAAATAACATTTCGACCTTCATGTCTTCACTTACCACTGCCGATATGTTACGATAGGCACCTCTGGCTATTTTGACCTCAACACAACGGTCAGTGTTCCACGTGTTGTTACAACTTGACCAGGGTAGTGATGACCGGAAGGAGTTGACAAGGAACTCTATGGTCCATGCGCGCATGGTCGGGTAGATGGACATGCTGACCCCACCAAGAATGAACATTGTTATACATATACCTGAAACATAAAACTGTCCAATCAGTTCCTTGTATCTGCAATACGCCAGTAGTATTTTAAAATATTGATAAACTCCAGTTAGACATAATAATTGAATTCCTTTGTCATGTAATAGTGAGGCAAAATCAAAATTTATTTAAAGTACTCTTAGAGATATATACATTGATTGCACTCCAACGTGTTTTTCATAATCAAAATACATGTACATACAAGATGACACTCGGTAATTATGTTATCGTATTTCTTGGTGATTTTTTTCTGGTTATACATGAATTTTCACTTTTCAATGTATAAAATCAACTGCTGACAGCTTTAGAATTGAAGTTAATAATTGGAAGGACTGGATTCCACATTTGTGACATGTACTTGTCGCTCCTTATGTCGGTCATTTGAAATATAAATATTTAATTACATCGGTTGCTCTTCCTTGGGAAGCTACACAAAGTGTAGTGAAATCCGGTACTTGTTACAGGCGGTGTGAACCATAATACACTACATGGGTAGTGAATTAAGGATATCCTTATTAATATTACGAAGTATATCGCTTACCTCTAAATAACGGAGCGAAGTCCCACACCCTGTAAAGCCCCATTCCGGAGAATTGTGACATTTCGATCTCCATATAGTAAAGCGGCAATCCGCACACCAATAATAGAACGATGTATGGGATCAGGAAGGCCCCTGTAGTAACATATACAAATAATCTATTCACATAAATGCTTAATTCAAATTAAACAAAATTGTTTCAAACATAATGTTGTTGGTGATAGCGTAAGTCTCTGCATATTATCGCACCAGAGTATAACATGTATGTGTTTTTTGAAATATTTCTTGCAAAACGTATACTCTCACATCAATTACAAGAGAAACATAAGTAAATCAAACCTGGATCACATTGTGTGATTGACTGTTTTTTTTACCGTGTTTTGTGTGTGTGAACTGCTCTTTAATTGTTACACCTTTGCTTATTATTTCATAGTGATGTTTAGGCATAAAATTATATTTTAATGGAATCTATGGTCAGCATTATGATATAATTATCCGCAAAGCTCTGGCGTTTTCTATACAAGAAGACATAACAGGAATATACCGCAGTCTCCCAAAACACACACCGCATAAATGGGAGACCGTCCTTAATAGGACGTTAATTAATCAAACAAACAAACAAACAAACAAACAAACAAAAACATATTTTGATCACGAAAACCGTTTATCAAAGACGATATACCCCCACAAGATGGGACAGCCATTGTGACAGTGATTAGTTGACTTTACCATGTCAACATTAGTGAAGTAATATTTTGTCACGTTTTGGGTGTCACTTAACCCCAAATACACTTGTCGAGGTAAGTTTGAATGTACATATATCACCGAGGTATACTGGTAACCCAGAGCCTATCTCACAAGGCGAGTGTTCGACTCGGGGCCAAGCACGAGGCGGTGTCAAGAAAGACGTTATCGAGAAGAGAAGAATACAGATAAGATCCTAAATTAAGTCGCCTTTTATGATCAACGCAGCAGGTTTACTTATGACCGGTAACGATGTGCTGCTGAGTCTTAGATCATATGGAGTGAAAAAAGCAATAAAAAGTTGATATGTAAATATTACAAGTTAAAACAACTAAAATGTGTCGCTTATAAAGGTCAATGACATCTATGTTTTCAGTAATGTAATATTATATCTTAATATAGTGCTTGTGGGAGAAACAAAGCAGATGTCATCTTGTGATAAAGGGCACATAAACGAAAGCTGTAGTTCATGTAATTTAGGTCAAAGTGACATGTGTTAAAACTAGTGAGCCCAGGTGCAAATAACATCATTGTATCTATTTTAATGTCTTTTGATATGATTTTCACGTTTGGAGCTAGCTTTAACACTGATATTTACTGAAATCAGTTATGTTACTATTCCCACCCCTACCATGTTTGGTTATTAGGTTTAACTTCCTATCCAGAATAAGGAAGGCCTCTCTTGTGTGTAATGGTGTTCAGTGTGTGAATGTTTGGGCCTCCGGTATGTAATCCTGTTGTCTCCTTGTCATACCATCCTTGAATGACCTTGTCTGTTAGTCATAATTGGATGTAAAAAACACCCACACACAATCGAGCGCTAGTCTTTCTTAGAACTTTTTTTATCTAATCTTATCGGAGTTTTGGTAGAATCTGAATTGCAAAGCCAATATTTGAGTATAAAGTAAAAGATATTACAAAAAAAGAAGATAAAACAAAATGATCAGAAACTCACCGCCGCCATTTCTGTAGACTAGGTACGGCACCCTCCAGATGTCACTGAGACCTAAGGACATCCCTAAAAGGGACACAATAAAATCCAGTCTGGAAGACCATGGTACATTCTTATTCCCTGCATTGTTATCATCCTTTGAAACACCATAATACTCTATAGGTTCAAAACTGTCCATCACAGGGAAACTTTTTGAGAAGGTATTTGTTTCATTATCTTCATCCGTGACGACGCTATGGTCTTCATTTGACATCACGAATGGTTTGTTATGACGAGGATGATTTTCTATTAATGCTTGTCATGTCAGGTGTCGTAAGGTCATGACAGGGTGTTCCTTACCGTTCTTATCAACATAAGGTTAGTGTACAGGTCATCATTCAACGGATATAATTTTTCTTTATTTTGACTATTTTGTTCGTACCTATTACTACACGTGGGAATTGATTCCTTTCTAACATAAATCAATATATCGGTAACTTTCCGTTTCATTCTGCATAAGAAAAATTTTACAATAGAAAAATAAAACAATAATTTCTCGTTGCTTCACTCAGATTTTAGGAAATCTTAATAAGTAGACACGGAATTTTACATACATGTTTGCCAATCATTATGTAATATTTCCTGAAACATCACTTAAACATAAAGTTATATCGATTGAATATTAGCCCCTGTATAATCATTACAGTCCTTGAAGCTTCTTCGAATCTCTGTGGGAACTATTGCAGATGTAGGTCTAGTTCTTATTTGTGATAAATAATACCACTTTCTGTTACAATAATTATTTTGCTAGTGACTTAAACCTGAGCTTATCAGGAAAATATACGAAACTTAATCTTTCACATAAAGAATGTTGTAGTAAATCAAAGTTTTTACTTCAAATGAAAGTTTAGAAATCATATAAATGGAAACGACTAATGAATTCCACGTTATGTTGTCATCTCAGCAGCATTCTGGAATTATCATGGGCATGTGATCAATTGGTTCTCAAAATGCAATCATTTATATAAGCATTGAAAAACTTCTAATACCACATATCTTTCATAGGATGGTGTTCCAGGGTGCAATTCACACTTTTTCAAACATTGGATTGTTAAGATGTTTTTGCGCTAGGGTTAAATTCCTGTACTTCTCTTTTTTCTACTTATTTGAGTTTCGACTGATATTTTGGGTTTTATCTGATGTGGTTATGTAATCATATATAGTGTAGTACTGTGAAAAATGTTTGATAACTTAACGTCCCATTAACAGCCATGGTCATGTAAGGACGGCCTCCAGTGTAGCGTGTATGTAGTGGGAGGTGACTGCGAAGATGCACTATAGAGTATTAAATAGGGCTTAAGTTGGGAATATTTATTGAAACAAAACAGACAAATGTGAAAATTAATCATAACAATAAAACCATGACCAGGACAAGTCAAGTAATGTTTAACCGTGTATATATGTGTCTAATTAACACAAAAATGTATACAACATAATTTATTCTGCTTTTTGGTGCATGCGCAATCAGTATTTCATATGATCATTTCATACAGGGCTATACTATTTCAAAGTTGAATGTTATTTATCAAAGTTGGTTGACTGTGTCTGCAGGTGTTATAAGGTAGACTGCAGGCTTCATGGTTTGTTGTTGCAATGATGACTGGACTTCCAATATTGTAGTCGACAATTCATTTTCATAACTTATTTACCTGAATATGTACAAAGTAGCAACAATACATATTTGTATATGAATATAACATACAATATATGCCGTGCAAGACATTGTCTGACCCACTAAGAGGGAGCGGTGCAGACTGCTATCTGTCTAACTCCGCCAGGCCTTAAATACCTGTTGAATCACAACTGACCAGTCATGGTAACTTCATTATACTATAGAGCAGAGTGGCTTAATATAGGCTTTGCCTGATGTCAAATCCATTTGCATCTTACTTGCAATAAAATTTGTTGAAATGAAATAGGGCCGGGTGCCATGGATTTTTTTTTCGTGACGCAAATAATTATTTTTAATATATATTTATCTTGAAGTAAAATGAGAAGCTCAAAATGTTGGTAATGGTGTAAAGTAAGTAAGTAAGTAACTTAAGTAACTGAAGAAAAATACTTACTCGTCTGCTCCTGTTTTTTATAGAGAAAATACCGTTGGTCAGCGGTGAAGCCTCTTTAAGTACAGTACCATTGGGTAACAACTTCATAACGTATAAATGACGTGAGATAAATAAAACACAACTCGCCGTTATAGACAACTTTTATTGTTAATGTTCAATGGTTATAATGAAGATGATATTAATGGCACAGTTTCACTTTTCATTTGCAAATAAAAATTGGTTTCAATAAATACAATTATAAATTACGCACAGAGATATTGACACAACCATTGTTTATATAAACAATAAACGAAGAATACAGCAAGCCATCATATGGACAAGTCGGTACGTATCACAATGTCTATATACAACATGTAAACATAGGCAGCAAATCTGCGTATGGGAGAGGCGAAGGTGCAGACCCAGTGAGTTATTTACATAAATTATTATTCATATTTACGTACGCATTTTGAAACACTGATGTAACACCTAAATTTTTGCATTGCTCCATATGGTACCAGTAACAATCGAGAATACATTTGTAGCTCCAATATGATATGGCTTTAAATTACAATTACATTAAAGTCCAATATCCTTGATCTTTAGTATAGCTTGCTATCAATTAATACAAGATATTTAAAACCTGATGACTGAATTAGTGATTAGTAAAGCCCAATTTTTGTGTGTGTGTTTTTTTATTATTACGATTTTTGGATATGTTGTTTAAATTTCACATAAACACACTTCTTTTTTATTTTTATGCCAAAATATTACAAGATATAATTCCTAATTGATAATGATTTTGAGGGTTCGTTAACAACTAATAATAATCTAATGATATGGTGGTCATCACTTGTCAACAATCTTTGGTATGCTGACGGACATACCTGGGCTTTAATTATCTGTGGCTATTTATGTGTGTGTGAGAAATGATTTCCCATTATCAAAATATAATTCCGCCTCCTTTATCACAAACAGTTAATATCGACATACGGCATGCAAATCTATCATGAAGCATTATTTGATACTGTTACGTAATAAAAATATTAGTTTTTAGCTACGCTTTGTGTGGCCTATTCGAGTTACCTCTCTTAACCTCTTTCGCTTGATTATATGACATGTTATAGCTGGAGCATTCAAATGCCTCGAGCAAATAATTCCTAAACCGTGAAATAACACGCATTTTCAAGCTTGAAAAAATGATATGCCTTTGACTTTAATTCTATAGTAGCAAAAATTATATTAGATAAACATAAAGTTTACATCCTTATAAATTATGTCCCACAAATAATTAACGGTTCATTGTATGACATTAAATATTCGGTTGAAAAACCTAATATTAGTACTTTCTAAAGAAGACAAGCATTATGAGACACCACAAAGCATCAACACTCTATTAATGGATGCTTCATCACCATGGCTACGTATGCAAGATTCACAATTTCTAACACAAAAAGCACCATCACGCATCAATTCACCGTTTTGGTTGCTGCAAACATACATATTTTAGACTTAACCTTATTTCTCAAATAGTGATGATTTAATTTCATTTTTTTTTACATTAAGAGATTCCGAATATGGAATGATCCTGTTTTGGTCTTTTATAAATTTTGCTCCAGCTCAATAGTCATATTTCTCAGCTGCGATGAAAAACTTCTGTCCAATATAAACTTTACTGAAATATGGATTTAATATTTAGTTAATCAATTAAAGAAACTCTAAATGTTCCGTTAAAATAACAACCCGACAGAATATGTTCGTTTGCAGCATTGATATCATCCTCTCCGCCTATATGTCCCAAATTCTAGGCAGTTAATTACAAGTATAGCAAAATCCACACTTAACATAACGTAGAATACGCATCTTAAATTAAACCATGTATATATCGGTGTATTTTTTGTTAAGGTTTTTAATGCAACTCCGTCATCCACAGTTCAATAATCTAATCAAAGTATACATACATGTACGTATATATCGTGAACTCCAACCTGTAATTCCAAGACAAATACAAATAGGATATATATCTATCTTGACCTTCGTGTATTAACCTATTTATTCGCCTTTCTGCATTAACTCTATTGGTCCCTATCGTCACTGACGGACCCTGAGAGTATCGATGAGACAGCTGTTGGCAGTGAAAATCTGTATCGTGCTCATTCTAGTACTACTCTAAAGTAGACAATGTATCCATCAGACACTTCAGGTAAACTCCTGACAGTAAATTTGACTGATATGCCTTACAAAACTCATAAATACAAGTTAATTTAAAAAGCCACACTAACTAACCCCGGTATATATCAATATATGTCTTAATAAACGTTCAAGATTATCATAAAAGTCTACTCCTATGGAAATATCCACATGCATTCAACGACAATAAGTCGTCTATGAACCCTGTTACAGATAAACGAAGCACACCGATCATCCATCTATGAAAAGAAGGACTTTCAACCGTATACCCTGACGACTATCGGTAAGTCTCACAACATATTATTTTGGTGATACAGAATATTGCAGGAATACTCATTTACGGAATATCCTTTTGTTTTGGTTGTTTTCTTCGTGGAAAAATAGGTATTACCATGAGGTGGCTACAATTAAGTGAAATCTAACTATCACAACTTTTTTCAAATGGCTTCAACCGGCTTTTAAACAAAACTATTAGCGTTACTGTGTTTAATTCAGCAAAATGTTTTCTTTACCAGTTTTCAAAATTGACCTTTGTAGCATTAAATGACAGTATGTTTCATTGTGCATACGAAAATTACACCCGAAATAATGACAATAAACTTAACGAGAAAAGTTTAGCTTCGGCTCAAATGTTACTAATTGTAAGAAAATGCAAATTTCTAATAGACCATCTATTTATCAATTTGAAAAAAGAAGTAGTTTACGGTATAAACTATCTTTGAACTCGTTTGTCAACACGATGCCATTAACATAAAGTCGGTGAGCAAGCTTCGTTAAAATGCTAATGAATAAACCATGTTATTATGAATATGGTTGATAACAACTTTCTCCTCATTAAAACACAATAGAGATCAATCAAACAAGTGTCTTGATTGTGTGACAACGCCGCACGTGTTAGGTCATTAATGAAGCAATATGTATTAACAAACTTTTGACGAGTCATTGGTTCTGCAATAAGGAGTCTAATACTGAACGTTACCCGCTTATAGATGAATAGAGAAATCCAATTAGATGTTAAAACAATAATGAAACAACTGATAACATTCATACCCTGATATGGACAATAACACATTAACAGATTTTGTAACATTTTGATGAAAAAGACCAAATTTGTTTTTCAATGATAAAACTATTCTTTATATGTTCATTTCTACTCACCATGTCTCCAAATGATATGGAATAAAACTGATAAGATTTCTGTATATCTACCTACGAACACTAGACAGTCAACTAGGCCTTCTTAGTATCGCAACGAAACATTTCCCAATAAAATACATTTCCCTTGCTAGATTTTGCGTAAAAACATCCTTCATAGTATACAAGAAAGGTAAAATCCTATAAAAATCGTGTGCATTATAGTATACACTATCTCCACTGATATGTGTCAGCAGCAAGACAACATTAAAATGTTACGGAATGATTCATGAAGAAATTCTTCTGGATTTCTCAGCATATTCAGCAATTTTTTTTCACTCTCATGATTGTCATTTGAAATGTACAAACTTGAGATAAGTATACCACTGCGTCACGGTTAAAACACATTCTGCCACAAAAGAATATGGAAAAAACATTGTCACGATCCTCACCAGGATCAGTTAAACATACATCGACAATTTCACGTCCATTACATCGCACCTTGATTACGATAGATCCATCCTTTGCAGTCTTCCCACTGATTTCCATCTGAGCGAAAAAAGGCCTCGCCCCTGTCAGGTGACACGAGAGGTCACGTCCTTTGTAATATGTTTTCAATATTATCTAAGCAAGATAAATCCAAAATAATGTACACTGTGTACCTCCATTTCCAAATCACATCAGTATCCTTCACCAATGAAACCATTTAACATGTACACGCACATGTGAACGTCACATACATTGTCATCAATGGACATCAAACATTAAAATGGAGGTCATGTGTCATCTTTCAATATCCCGATTTCTTGGTAAGATAGCTTCATGAATTTTTGTTGTTTCTTCAATTTTCACAAAATACTGCAATAAATGTAGGAAATGTAAACTCGTGTTCAGCAATACTTTTCGGGTTGGTCAATCCTATAAACATTTCTGTTATTCTATCAATCCATTTTTGTCTTTTATGTAGCACTACCTGGGCTGATTTTAATTTCTAGTTTTGATGTGTGACACTACAACCTTTTGAGCTCTTTTTTACAACAATTGTTTCAATGTTTTAGTCTTCATACATATGGTACTGGTTCCTTGGACGCCTCAGACTATTGGTCCTTGGAGTTGGAGAAAAGTTTCTAAAGTCTCCGTTATAAATAGCACGGTCTGTGACGGGAGAGCCCAAAATAGGCGATCCCATAACCCGTTCAGCCATGGGAGAGTTTATGCCTCGGTCAGTCATGGGCGAGCCCAACATGCGTGGACTTCCCGGCGGAGACATGTTCGAAAAGTCGTTTTGGTAAACGGTTCTGGCAGATCCATTGTGAAGTGATGATAACGTTGAAGTATATGGCATATCGTCGTAGTCATGGTTACTGTACAGGTGACTCTGTTTTAACTTAGATTTGGTATCAGGTGTAAGTTTGGGTTTCGAGATGGTAATGGTTCGTTGGGATGGTTCCGGACTCAAGCCAGGAAGTGGTGCTGGTGGCGTAAACAAGTTTGGTGGGACGTATTTTTGAGCGTCGGCAGCTGTAAGGCCGCCAAGTCCACGTGACTTCTTTTGCTGTCGTTTGTATTGGAAGTACAGAATGATAGCCATCCCAAGGAACACAAATCCAAATGTACAGGCAGTGATGATAATGAACTTACTCATTTGATCCAGAGCAGTCGCTTCAAAACCTAACGGAAGAAAAGAAGATTGATTAATTTACAGAGAGGCGAACAATAAGAATGTGCTATACTGTAAATATACCTAGTTTGGTTTGATAAAATTCAAGAAAATTTACTTCAAAGCCTTCAAGTCAGTATGTACTTTCTAAGGTGTGGTCAGATGGATCTTACATTGCTTGGAGTCTGTGGTGCCAGGGTTAGAGTTGAGGTCATCGTGACAAGGAAAGCACTCTTCTTGTCTGTCGAATGGTTGATAGGTTCCCGGGGGACAGATGTCACAGTAAGGACTGGAATCAGATACATACCGCGACCCTGGGGGACATGCCACTGGATGACAAAAATAAGCTTTGTTACAATGGTCAAATATTTTGATTTTGTTTCAAGTATTTTCAGTCAAAAGAAATGCGACTGAAAGCAATCTAATTGACCAATTTTGAAACAACAGAATAAAAACGAAACTATCACATGACATACCAATGAACTGAATCCTCCGTGGATTTCAAGCATTTCATTTGCGTCATTTTAAAATTCTGGTATGTATAAATATACGTGTATGTCATTACAATTGTCACCTCTGACTAACGTTTGGGTACGTCTGTCATTTATTATGAAATCTTAATTAGTCAAGGGTCCAAAATCTTACCACAACCATCTTGATTCCAGATCTCGCCGAGACGACAGCTCCAAATGAGATCCGAAGTTTCCACTTTCCGCACTGCCATGTACTGGTGAGTATCCAAGTGGAGTTGGAGACCAGGCAATAGACGTTCCAGCTCCAATCTGATATCCTGTAGGATTGATCTTATCTGTCCTTCGGGAAGCCCCGTCCTGGAAATCGATATTAACATGTGTTTGAACTGAGATTCGTGAAAGTTTAAGAAAAGAAACTATTCCATATGAGATCTTGGTGTTGCAATAGCCATAAAATCAATTATCCCAAGTAACACGTTTACTTTTTTATTTTGCATACACACCAGTTCTTACTTCTGTCTCACGTTTGGATACTTTTTTGAGAAGGTATTGTGTTGTGTCATTAGTTTACCACTGAAAATCACCTAATCACTCAAGAGATGAAGTTACTTGTCTATTAAATAAATGGCATAACAACGAAAAAAAGACAGTTGGAAAAGAACATGAAACACTTGAATACATAATTCATCTGAACACCATGTGAAACTCCTACCCATTATCAATGGTGACGTTCCAGCGGACCATGAAGAGCAGACTCTCCATGTAGCTCCGTCTGTTACGGTCCAGGGTGGTGTCATAGTCACACTCTATGGTGATGTTACTGAAGTGACACAAGCGGGATGAGCAGTGTGTGTGAACTTTAAGGTATTGTATCACGGCCAGGTAAAGTTCGTCTTCCAAGTCAGGATCATCGGATTCACATGGACCCTTGAACCACACGGTAAACTCCTGAGTAACCACTGATGGTGCTTCAACACCTAAAACAAATAAACATTAAAAATGCAATATAAAGCCAAACAATATTTTTCAAAGGTAAAAGTTTGATGAAATGAAAATGGATGAGACGAGGAAGCGAAAGACACATCCAGCGAAAGGGTCCTATGATGGAAGAAGAGTTGAACCCAGCATTCAGGATATTGTCAATCATCCAAAGCAATCTAAAACTATACTTTTTATTTCTGTTAAAATCCTCTCTTATTTCTGTTTGCACTAGTTATTTAAGGTGGTACACATAAATACGATTATTGGCTGCTCCCATATATATTAAACACTGGTTAGTAAAATTTTCAATGCATTTCTTAATTTGTAGGCCCATGGTGGTTACTATATGGCCAGGTATGGACGTGGTGCTTTAAAAGTTGTCATGCCCTTCTAATACAGCAAATAATTAACCAATATTTACAGTTGTAAGAATAATATGGAGACTTTTTTTATGGAGGCCTGACTATGGATAATATAACTTACTCAGACATCCCTGTTGATATTTGAGGACGTCCTTGAGAGACTGCAGAACCTCGTGGTCATCACAGCTATACGACTGTCGGAACAGCTCCAGTGGGTTGACAGCGTATGTCTTCTCACACACAACAGAGCATGACTCCACGTGAGTCTTTGGATTCATGGTACACACAAACAATCCGTTGTCCATCTCTGGGAATTCACACGACTTCTTGTCTAGAAGATGATCAAGAACAAAGAAGACTCGCTTATTCTGATGAAAATACTTCTCAACTTTATTTCAAAAACAGCCCCTTAAACCTACTAATCATCTATTTAACTGTATTACTTAAATAACTGTACAATCTACACACACAACATGACTTACTCCACTGGTGTCTCTGCTACCTAAACATTCATCTGGACAAAACGGTACCATAAAAGCACTGCAGCAAAACTATGGATATGACAAAAGATTCAAGGCTTTTGTGTTGAAATCTATGAGTATGCCATAAATGTAAATATCAATTGGTCTGAATACTTTATGAGTTACAAGGACATCCAAATCAACTGACCTTCATATACGTGTACTGTAAAGTTACAGTAGGCCCTGTTTCCAGCTTGGTCTGTCGCTGTGAAGTTCACGATCGTGATGCCCTGTGGGAACTCTTCCCCTGAGCGGTGGGTTCCTGTCACAGACCCCACTCCGATGTTGTCCTCTGCTGCAGGCTTCTGCCATAACACTCTCTCCTGTTGTTTAGTAGACTTCACTGACAGGTCACGAGGACAGTAGGCAAATGTTGGTGGTACCTCGTCTAAGGAATTTCAAAGGGAAATACATATTGTTTCTCCAATATCAGCACCAATGTGAAAATGATAACATCGTTTGGTACATACGTATGTACTTCTCTATGGTTTCTGCTCAGATCAATATTAAACAGAAATGGTATCAATATCCCTTTCTTCATACCACAGTAGGACAGAATACAATGAGACAACCTGACAAGATGGATAAGACATGGGTGAACCTATCTGCAACTCCAACCATGAAAATGGGTTGGGGCATGCACATGGTTAGTAAGTATTAAAGGGACATGAACCTTAAATGCTTTGTTCTGTATGCTTAGATATGGTTTTCAGATGTTTATTGAATATTTTATTACAATGATTGGTAATCTAAAATGACAGGAAAACGTAGGGAATACCTACCTCAAAAATGATAAAAATAGACCGTCATATTCTATTTTTGCAACACAAAACGAAAGCTGGCCGAAAGCGAGGTTATAATGAACAACAAACTTGCTGACATGACAAGGATTTATTAGTTTTCCACATTTTAAGATTATTTTCTAATTTACGATGGTTGACAAATGAAGTTTAAGCCTTATTTGTTATAAAACAATTTCTATTTAGCTTAAGAATGATAAGTTAAAAGTCAAACGAGACTTTTCATTCAACAGGGCACCGCGAAGGGAGGTTCCTGACTTATTGCACATATATACATCATGCAAGTATAAAGTGGGGAGTTGCGCCCGTCTCATGCATTTCAGTGATCCATTTATATTTTTACCTACTTTCCCAATTGCGCATGTTACTGAATCTTGACGTACACAGTTTTCTATCGGAATTCGTTTGTGTTCGCTTCACCCACGTTTTTGACCCACCATTTTGTTTACATATGCAGTGCATTGTGGGAGGTCACTAAAGTTCAACACTACTATACTATCATTACAAAATTTGACCGGGCCAGTTCAAAATACAGAAAGATGGAATTTCCATTATTATTATTTTATTTAACATATTTGCACAATAATTGATATATATTACTTAGTAAGGTATCTGACACGTCTTACATATGTATTTTACTCAAATTTACATGGTTTATTTAGGTTCATGTCCCTTTAAAGGAGAATATTGTAAACCACCTTTCTTTCACATGCGATTTATTTTCACGATCAAGCTAAATTCGCAAAACTTAATCTCCGTGATATAATATCTTAGACTATTCTTGCACAATTAAATGTTAAAGAAAACTCAATTCAATTTTAAATTTGCAAAACTTAATCTCCGCAAAAATTGTCTAAAACGGTAATCACAAAAGAAAGTTTGTTTCCAGTACGAAGTTAGCAATGCATTATTGTATATATACGAACATCATCTGTTTTATATGATTATTTGAGATATACATGTTTGTGAACACCTACCTTCAACTAAAACATAGAACTTGCAGACAGTGATCTGTCCTGTAATATCGTTGGCATCCATCAGTATCGTGTGCTTGCCATCCTCACCATTGGCTGTCCATTCCAGGACAAGTTTGCCATCAATCTCTGGATAGTTAGTGATGTAAGGAATCTGGATTCCGCGCGAGCTGTATGCGGACCATGTAACAGGGATGTAGGCTTTACTTTTTGTCGCCGCAACCTGAACCGTCAGTGTTTCCCTGGATGGGCAGTTCTCAAAGTAAGGCGATCCTGTTAAAAAAACCAATGCCAAAAAATGTATGTTAATATTTGTACGCTGAAAATTAACTACCGATACCCAAACATCTCAGTAAAACATCTAATCCAATTTTTGTTTTCATGAATTTGCAACATTAAATTGGAAATAATATACTTCAAAATATTTTTGTTTAATCAATATAAAGCTTCAATTTACAGAAACAAACAAAATGATTTATATTATGTCGTCAAATATTGTAAGTACATTTTGTACTGGCTTTCATTTCTCACTAATTTCAGTAAATAAAGTCTTTCGTACATGTTGTACTTGATTTTATGGCATATCTGGATTGTAGCAATTTTGATTTATATTATGCACTTATTCTTTAATTTGAAAAAATATCACATTATTTTACTTTCTAATAAATCATTTTCATATGAAAATAATAATTAATTGGTTCTCAATTTTATTTATTTTGAAAAGAAGTTTATTTTAGGCGATATTATCTGAACATTTCTCTACATCTCAGTGCTTTTTATATTTTAAAAACTAGATTGAATTACACATAATAGGTAAGAGGTTAAGGTTAAGGAAGGGTTTACAGATAATTGGTATTAAAGCTACTCTAGCAGGCAAGAACGTCCTACCTCTACTGTGGGCCCCATTTTTGTTTATTGGCGTCCATTTGTTGGTAAATCTTGGGTCTCCCAGCATCTGCTCCTCTTCGGAGTCGCCCTTTCCATGGTTTCCCTTTGGCCACACCTTGTAGGTAGGCTTGGGTTGGGATGTGACTGGGGGCGGAGGAGGCACTTTCACCGTGACCACAGCCTCCTCCAGGCTGTCTGTAAACACGAGCAGACGACAATCTATAGTCTGCTTTCATCACTCAATCAGTAAAAATCAATTTCATTGGACTCTAACAATAAGTCACTAAATACTGCAACAACAACGGAAAAGAAGTTTTGATAACACAAGGTCATTGACAGGGTCAAAGGTTCAGGGACAGGAAAATTCATCCAAATTAGACACATAACCAGATAGGTCAGGAGTCATACCACAATGTCAAAGATTCAGAAAAGTTAACATATATCACAAATATGAAGGTCAAAAGAATAAGAGAATTTTCTCACAATATCAGAAAAAAATTTCTGTACAGGGTCACAGATAGACAAATAATGACTTGATTTGTAATATCTTACCGTCACATGGTTCATTTTGTGGGGGAGGCTGGTGGTTCCTACAGGTACAGCCAGTAGATCCTGTCTGTCTATGCGTGGTGGTTCGTAGTTCACAGGTGCTACAGGTAGTGTTGGCCATCCAGGATTTGTAGTAGTTAATGGGGCAAGCTAAAATACATATAATGTGCATGATATTTGTAAAGGCAATTAATGAGAAGATAAAAAATATCAATTTTTATTAATCCTTTTCAATTGATGAATAATAAAGGATAAAGAAACATTGGAGATGTTTAGGGCTAGTGATATCATACTTGGTAAAGACAAGAAGATACTTGTCATACTGAGAGGTACAAGAGTGAGGTTATAGAAATTTGGGATGTGTATAATTTGTTATTTCTGTAGTGATTCCGACAATAAAAACTTAATTAGGGACATGTTGTTATACCTGTACACTTTTTGAAGTCTGGCTGGTGACCTGGTCGACACAAACAGTGAAATGTGATGGTCGGTAGAAGTCTGGCACACTGTGAATTCTCCCCACACCGACCACGACAATTCACCTCCTCCACCGCCTCCCATGGTTCAGCCACTACAACCATTATAAAATGTTCATGATTAACATAGCACTACCATAAATTGGGGTATTTGGGATGTGGTCATATTTTAGCAATATTTAGTGCTTGCCACAAATACGCCATTATAAATGTTAACACCTTAAGTTTTATGTGTATCGATCAGTATCAGAATTTTGACTTCAGTTATCTCACTTGATAAACCTAGCTCTACATATATTGATGATTTAGAGACTTACATGTGCAGGCATGCAGACTGCTTCTTTTGTGCCATATGATAATGCATAAAACAACATAATTTCATTGAAGTCTTTACCTAGTTCTTAAACAAATGGAGACAAACATGTATTTGTTTGTTTGATTAATTAACGTCCTATTAACAGCTATGGTCATGTAAGGACGGCCTCCCATGTATGCATGTAACTTGATTGCTTAATTTTAAATCCATCTTATCTAAATGTAATGCACGTCTGTTTCATTCCTTTACTCTTCTAACATTAATTTTCATGCCTTCAATGACTTTATTTACAATGGTTCTTAAAATGCATTGTTTTAAATCTGTTATACCTTCGACACAGGTCTGGCCGTCAGGGGCCAGAGTGTGACGTTCTGGACATGTACAGTAGAGTGACCGAGGGATGGACACACAGTTGTTACTACAGTGGTTCTTCTCTGTCCGACATTCTCCATTTTCTGTAACCATGGAAACCAATAATACCACATCCACAGGTTTTCTCAGGCTTTTTCAAATGAGGTACTAAGGTACTATTTGTATAAGTGTGTCATTCCCAATTAAGTCAATCAGAACTCATAATAGTATAGCGCATAATAGCCTCTCATATTACACCAGGCAAATGTATATATGGTTCTAATTATGGTATACGTGCTTATCATTTTGTAACTGATATTTTATAGGATCGATATTGGCTACAAAAATGAAATTGTCCTTTTATTATTGTCACATTAAAGTAAAACACTAAATTACTAATGATTGCACTAAACAACTCGTTCACTAAAAGTATTCAAGTTGGCAGCACATGGATCATGGAGAGATAGCTGGAGGCTACAGAGGTTTACTAGAGTAGAAGTATGAGTTTACCTGTGAGATCTGTCGGGTGGTAGTAGGAGAGAGATGTTGGACGACTAAACTGGGAAGAGATAGTCGTATTCCAGCCAGTCTCAATGTCCAGCAGATCAACTGACCGTCGCTTTAGGTTGGTCATCAGAAGATAGTTGGACAAGAAAGACATTTCATACACTCCTACTGTGAAAGGCTCAAATACGTATAGTTCTTCGATGTTGGCACCTGAAAAACAGCAAAAATTCAGCTTAATTTTCCAACTTGGTAACAATTAATGAATAGAAAATATGTCTTGAAGTGAAATACTCTCATAGAATTAAAATTTGTTACATAAATTATCAATTGTGTATTGAAAATTGTTCCCTGATGAAAAGAAAACATACCGGTAAACATGTTTGCTTTTTAACAGAGCTTGGCATGTTTCAAAATTTTGTTATGCTGTTTTGGTGTAATACCATGGTTTGAAATTGATAATCACAAAAAAAAACATCATTAAAGACTTCAATGGAATTGTGATTCAATATTTGTAAAATGGCATCAGACTACGTCCTTTAACATACCATCTAGGTCCATGCTGAGTACTCGCCCGCCCATGGCGGCTGCATACAACCTGTTGTCATAGATAGCCAGGGCGCTGGGCCACATGAGGCCCCGCTTGATGATGATGTGATGGTGGGTACCACTTGTGTGGGCCCTGTGGATTGAACCCTCGTGGGAGTCTTGATCACCTGAAATATGTCTCTCGGGGTACTCCGTCCAGAATATCCATCTTAATAAATACATATGCAAGAGTTATCTCCCCTTCCACATTATTCTGCTTCAAACTGGGCCTCCATGTTGCAGAAAACAACCCAAATCTATTTTTATGAACATTTGTTTAAGTTATTTGAAGAAAAAAAATATGTATTTATGTAAAACATTGATTCATCTGTTTGATAAGCTTTACATACATATGATTAATTACTAAGCCTATAGTTCATGTAATAAGTTCTAGTTAGAATAATAAAATATTTAAATGAACAATATAGATAGCGAAATATTTAGATTTCCTAAAGTAGTAAGGTTCTTCAGAAATAAATACTGGTACACCTATCTCTATATGAAATCATACTGAAACAGAATAAGGCTATGGGCAGCACGATATGCCATAACCCCCATCTACCAACTCCATTTTATGTGGGATTACTTGTAGAATGTAGCTTTTTTTAGATGAGTCTCGGACAAACTTACCTGCGCCTAGGATATAGTAGGATTGTCCTGGGTACAGCCCTATTCACAGTTACAATAGCTTTGGTAGATATCGGTCCATGTTTTAATTTCATTCTCATGATTCGGCCGTTTAGTGCCTGGTCATATGAAGACCAATATAAACGCTGCTTTTTCTCGTCCAGAGCCAAACCTCCCAGTGAAAAGTGACCACTGTCCACTAACTGAGTAGGACCATTCACATTTCCCAGTCTCATTGAGAATATTCTACAATGGAATAAATTTGTCCTGTTAAGACAGCAATTCTTACTACAGGTAAAAATTAATAATGAAACATATATATCATTACGACCAAACTAGATTTGTCTCCCCTTACATGAAACATTGACTTTTAATCCTTTATACTAGAAATGTAGATCAGATCAATACATATTATTGTTTCACTGTTGTCTACCTAAAAGAGAAAAACACCTGTGAAGTATTTCATCTGCTGTATAACAGGAAACATTCGTGGATTTCTTTTGTGGTTTGAAGCTTTTAAATCATTTCATGAGTAGAAACATCCATAGTTAGCAAATGGAACAATGATAACAAACATATAAAAATCACAACTCATTGAAAATGATGTGTACATACTTTGCAGTGTCGATCCAGTAGACTGTATTGTTGATGGAGTCGTACACCACGGAGAGGATGTCACTCTGGGAGTGTCCGTGATGGACGGTGTGAGGGCGAGGCTCTGTGTTAGGGTCCAGACTCACCATCTGTATCAGGTTCAAATCAGCCACCAGCATAAAGTTCCGCGGACCTAATGGACAAAATATGAATAAAAATTAAAATATTGTACCTACAAATTTTAGTGAAACAAATGTAATCTCATTGTAGTTTTTTTAATGCCATAAATTTGCTATAAACAAGGATTTTCTGTTGTTTATACAGGGAAAGAAACACTGCTTACAGCTGTAAAGGATGCGTTTTTACTTACATTAGCCAGTAAAAATAAATATAAATGTATTAAATACTTACGCCGACATGTTGATCCATCATTGGTCATCATCACACCCGTACCATCAGGACAGATACAGTTATATGGAGGGGACTGGGTGGTCACTCGGATACACTTGTGGCTACACGGAGATCCTTCACATGGGTCTTCACGGGGGCCTTCAAATACAAGGTCAAGGTCATAGAGTCTAGGAGGACGGCAGTGAGATAATGTGAACATCACAAGGTCAAGTCAAGGTCATACTATCCATGTGAATATATTTCTTCAAAGTCAAGATCATGAAGTCAGAATCACAAGATCAAGTTGACAGTATGTGGTCAATAGCTTACTGGTAATTTTGAACCATATATTTGACATGTGTATACATAGCTATTTTGATACACTGTACATACATGTTTTAATTTTAAACATTGAAAGTGAACAATACATTTACAGAACATCTGAGTGTACCTACCTACGACTTGAACTCTTTTGGAATAAGACAATCCGGTGGCAATACGACCTTGAAAGTTCAGTTCACTCTTCTTCAAAGTAGCGAGTTCAAGAACATACATATGACCTTGATTCTGTTCCTCATCATATGTAGAAATGTAGACTGATGTCGAGGATGAAGTGATGTCCAAAATGTTCTATACATAAAACAAGAACAGACATGTTATCTTTTTACATCAGTCACTATTTGCATAACTGTTAGAAGGAAATCTGTAAGATTCATTTATATTTGAGAATTTGTATAGACTTTGTTTACGTTATCCTTGAAGTAACACAATTAAGATTGTTATGACAATTTTACATTTCATGCTTCCAAAAAGCAACAATCTTTATGAAGAAAATGCCAAATAAAATAACTTGTATGGAATGATACTATTCTAAACATTACTAGGATTTTCATTAGGAAATTAATAATACACAAATATAAACAATTGCTGCACATGTCCATGACATTTGTATGATATTTTACAGCAGATAATGAATAATTTATACACCAAATAAAAATACCATTCAGATGTACTCTAAGTATTCATACCGAAGATGTCTTCATAAGTGTTGTTACACTGCCATTTACAGAATTGTAGGAAATCAGTGCTGAACTATCTTTCGTTGCCGTGCCGTCTGCAAGGTAAACATGATTACCAAATATGGATACTGCTAGAGGATTGGTCAACACTTTGCCATCAATTAACGTGGTTGGCTGGGATCCATCCAAGTTAGTTCTGAGAAGGCGTGGTTCATCTCCACCATCAACCACGTACAGAAAACTGTCAGAAATACAAGAACAGTGATTTTTTTTAATAATTTTTTTTGAAAATGTTTTACATTCATTATTAAGCAAACGGTTTAAATTATTAGAAGTGAACCATTTGTAAACATATTGAGTAGAGTAAAACCTGCCTAAGCAGCCACCTCTGTAGAATTAAAGACCACTTCATTCTATTAACTTTTCTTAGGGTCCTAAATGGTCAAATTATTCACATTTCAACCTGTGTGAATAGGGTCTTTATTATAAAGACTGTTTCCAATTGTCCCTTTAGTGATATATACATGTAGTTTTAATGCATATCAAAAGGTATACTTACTTTCATTTCTGGGTAATATGAAAGAATGTAACCTTTATATATATAGACAGTTTACTAATTGATAGAAATGCTAAAAAAATATATCCGTTTTGTAGATTTTATTTGGACACCTCACATAGCATGTCAAAAGCTAATACAAGGAGTTACTTCCCCTTGCACACTTGGTTTTAGTTTTAAGGTTCTTTAATTCACATTGTTTAAATAAGTTTACTCAGCAAACAATTATCTATGAGTAGGTTTTTGAGGAGATCAAAATTGGTGTTCTTGCACAAATGATACATTTTATATAAGCAAAGAAACTTTATTTGTTTAAAATGATATGACATTAATATATTGATATATCGCTCTTCAGCAAAATCCAGCAACCTTGCATTCTTCATACAGGCAAGGAAACCATCATGTTTTGTTTATATTGTTTTATTCTTTTCTCTGAAGAATACAGACTTGAAATGAAATTGTACAAAGGATGCCAATATATATACAAAGAAATCTATCCCTTTGATGTTTACAAATTATTCAATAAACATCACAAATCACTGACATTTTTCATGTCTATCGCAGATTTATAAAGAAATTAATTTTTAACTTGATTTGGGAAAAGAAAGTATATATTTATAGTTGTGAAAATGGAATTAATTCAGTGTGTTGTATAAAGGAACAAGGGCCTATTACAAATCCCTAGGGAGCCACACAAAAGGGGGAACAATACACCACGACAGATGCGGGAGTCGCGACAATCAGCCATGTGCGACCTCACCCTAAACACAATGTGTCATAATCATCGACTCGGAGCTCGACAAGGGAACTATTCAGACATGCCTTGTCAACTTTGTGTCCCTATACATCAAAATCTGTAGTTACTATACTTAAAATGTTGGAGAGAGGGTGAGGCACTCTACACTTGAAAATTAAAATGGTGATTTGTTTAGTTTAATACTCTGAGAAAATCTGTTAGGACATTTGTTGTCTGTGAGTTTATGGACTAATAATTTACACCTGACCAGTGATATATTCTCTAAGGCCCAGACAAAAGGATCACACTGCATCGTAACAGTCACAGGATAGCCAATCGCAATAAAGGTTACATATTCCAAAAGATCTCTTTAATTTGTAGCAGACATCAATAACCAGCGGCAGTATCCTCGGGATCTATAGAAACGCCTGATAAAGAAGGGTTTTAACTCCTTATAACATGTATTTATGGCACGTGTACATTCGATCAAATACAGACAATGACATTGTAACAGAAACACCTAGGGGTCCATTTAGCATCCCCTGCTGTTAATACAACAGTTATTAGGAGTATAAAACATGTGCACCACTTTGACTTATCCCAAAGTATGAGGGTAAGAACACTGCCCTGCCTTATTCCAAAGTCAATAACAGTATAAGGGTAAGAATACATCCTTGTCTTATTCCAAAGTCTATATATAACAGTAATATAAGTGTAAGTTAGAACACCGCCTTTCCTTATTCAAATAACAGTACAAGGGTAAGAACACTGCCCAGACCTTACTTCAAAGACGATATATTACAGTACGAGAGACTATAATGGTGTAAGTGTAAGAACCAAACCCTGCCTTATTCTAAGATTATAATATTTATAAATGTAACAACACAGGAGTATTTTATTCCAAAGACTATAAAATTATAAGGGTAAGAACCAAACCCTGCCTTATTCCAAGACTATAATATTTATAAATGTAACACAGCCGTATTTTATTCCAAAGACTATAACAGTATAAGGGTAAGAACAAAATCCTGTCTTATTTCTAAGACTATAAATAGTTATAAGGGTAACAAAGTATTATTTTCTCAGCAGTAAGTAAACTTTAAATTGACCTTATTGTTTTTCTGAATTGAAAATTCTCTAACTGAGTAATAAATTGTTTGAAAAAAATCAAATTGATTGAAGGATTTAGCTGAGCTCATCCTTCTTTTGCCCCAATTAGTTACCTTGTTTTATAATTGGTCTGATCAATTTTTTTTATTTCTTTTGTTTGATTTCATGACATTTTAAAACTTTTTTTAACATGCTTGATAATTGATTTCCCCCCTGGTGAGTCAGCCTCAATTGCTTTAATCCATAATTATGGCTCTTAACAAAATAGACAACTAATTGTATTTATTCCCTTGAATTTGTCGGTGGATTAAATATTTGTGGGGACAAAGGATATTGAAAAATTTGTAGGAAATATGACTAAATCATTTGCTTTCTAATTGCGTCCTGAAATAGAGCAGGTTAGGTTACCATGACAACTAGTGGGAAACGGCAGGCTTGTCTGCCTTTGGTATTTATTCGGGCCAGACATTGTAAATTTCTTCTCTGTTCAGGTCAATTTACATCTTGAATTTTAATTGCAATTTCAACTTGATTTAAGCATTTGTCATTTTAACAGTGAGAGAACAGAGCATTAAGGGCTAAAAATCATTTACAACAGGAAAAAAATCATCTTTGATAAAAAAAATTTAAATGAGACTAGTAAAATTCAAAAATGGAAAAATAAATCCTTCAAAAAGTGAGAAAAAAAATGTATCTGTCTTTGAGGAATTACAATGTAGATTCTTTCTAAAATTATAGCTCACAGCGGTATTCTGTACTTAGTCAGATATGATTATATGAAGTGTCTATATTAGCTTTATATCAATGAACTTTATATGGTACAAATATACAAATTATTAATGTGAATTTTTTTACCAAATGATAAAAAATGTAGATGCAATTATTTTATTGACTGTTTCATAATTCCAAAACATAAAAATTGTTCTTTGTTTTGAAAAGTAAATTTACAGATATTGATAATTTTAGAATTGGAGAACTTTCCAATATACTTACCCTTTATGATGGTCAACAGCTATCTTTCTCGGCTGCTGGACATCAGTGACCACAGTACGTCTGATTCGTCCATCTAAGCTGATCATTTCTACACGATGCCAGGGGAAAATACTGCCCGCGAAGGTCTGGGACTGACCACTGTTGGTGAAATACAAAAACTGACCAATCCAATCCAGGGCAAGACCTACAATGTCAAACAACCTGATAAAGCAAAAGACAAATAAACAATGTTTGTATACAGACTAATTCACCTCTATACCTTGAACTAATAAGAATAGATATATTAGTACCCTTCCTATCCAAATCCAGCTCTGCTGACTTCTGAAAAGGCTTGTTTCTGAGTGTTGTTTAGCCTTATAATTGTTTCAAAGCAGGTGCTTAATCTAGACACATGCTATTTTTGTGGGACGCTATTTTTAATTCAAGGCCGAACTTCAAGCTTGCAGATTAACATACCTGTAATAATTTCTTGAAACATGTAAAATGTGAATCTTAGACTTTGGCCAACATTTCTTCAGTAATAGATATTACCATCATCTCAGTGTCAGTCTGTCATCAACTGAAGCTAGGTCAAGGTCATCTTTACTGCAGTCACAACCTACGACTTTAAGTGGTAAGTGATTTTTTTTGTTTTTTGTTTTTGTTTTGTAAATTGGTTGTCTTTTAACAAACAAGCAAACTAGAACACTGACACGTCAGAAAGGGCCCCGCTATGTGTCTGACGTGCTTAAGTGGAAAAGTAGTATATTGACAACGAATTCTTCCGTGTTAGCTATATGTTGCTAATAAATAATTAATGTCAACATTAATTGGGAAACCGATGATGGTACATTATTATAATTCTTTGGAAAAAGTCTTCCAAGTATTTAACTTGAATCCTGATTCCAAGCTAACATTACATTAAGAGCATACAATTAACTCAAATAAATTTGACCTTGACCTTTGACTTAGTAACCTTGGCCCATGACCTTACCTTTGGACAGTCAACTCCTTGTTTAATTCTGAACAACTTTGCATCATAATGTTATGACAAAATGTTTATCAGTTAAGAGCAACAACATTGTGATTTTTTTAAATGTTAAAATCCAAGATGGCCGATTTTTTAATTTAATTTCAGCCTGAAAAATTACCAAGCAGATCTAGGATGGATGGGGAATCATCATGTAAAATATGGGGAAAATACTCCACTCCCTTCCATCATTAATGTGCAAAAGAAAAAAAAACGGACAGACGGACGGACGGACAGACAGACGGACGGACGGACGGACAACCTGATTACTATAGGGCACCCGCATCTCGATGCGGGGCCCTAATTAAGACTATATATACCTGATTTGACAATGTTTTGGGGAATAAATGTAGACCAAATCACAGCATTTTTCAAGACCATGTTGAAGTCAGTATGTTAGGTTTCCAGGCCCGAAGCTTAAAACCTGGTTGTCTATTACATTAAAAACTAGAAATGTCCATATTAATACATAAATGTCCACATCTCCATATATCAAAGACAGACAGGTCAGGAAGCAATGTGATGGTCAGGATCAAATGGACACGAGTTAAAATCATTGCCCCGACCTTATTGCATGACAGATAATCATGACTTGTACCTACCTGGGATTTGACATATTGACATAAGCTGTTACCTGAACAATGTTTACCAGGAGATACAGATTACTACAGGGTACTGTTAGATTGATAACATCTGTGTTAATGGGTTGAATTATTCCAATTTCTAATCCCATGTCTTCTGTATTTCCTTTGTTCGGTACAAAGAGTGTAAACTATCTATAGTCATTAAAGTTCAGTTACTGCACCCACTGCTTCTCAACATGTGGATTTCAAGAGTACAGACATATCAGATTGTCGGAGGAGTCACCGCAGCGTGGGACACATAAATTCTTATTACTGATTGTTTCAATCCATTTGAAATCCTGAAACGAAGGAGGGAATTAAAAGTGTGTAGGAACATCTATTGAAAGTGAGAGACAGTCCACCTAGAGTCAGTGTTGACACCACTCTCCTCCACATTAGATGTTTTGTTTCAGTCGAATCACAAGTCTGCAGGCCGACAAATACATTAATCCAAATACATTGATTCCAGAATACAATGCTCAGTTGGTTTAGTCATGTGACTTAGATTTCGTCTGTGACGTCACCTTTACTTTTTAACAAAGTAACTGTACATTTTTCAATGGTTGTACATGTAAGTGGACATGAAGACAAGAATCAGAACCACAACAATTCAAAGCTTATTATCATGGGGAATTTTACAACAACTCAAAGCTTATTATCATGGGGAATTTTACAACAACTCAAAGCTTATTATCATGGGGAATTTTACAACAACTCAAAGCTTATTATCATGGGGAATTTTACAACAACTCAAAGCTTATTATCATGGGGAATTTTACAACAACTCAAAGCTTATTATCATGGGGAATTTTACAACAACTCAAAGCTTATTATCATGGGGAATTTTACAACAACTCAAAGCTTATTATCATGGGGAATTTTACAACAACTCAAAGCTTATTATCATGGGGAATTTTACAACATCTCAAAGCTTATTATCATGGGGAATTTTACAACAACTCAAAGCTTATTATCATGGGGAATTTTACAACAACTCAAAGCTTATTATCATGGGGAATTTTACAACAACTCAAAGCTTATTATCATGGGGAATTTTACAACAACTCAAAGCTTATTATCATGGGGAATTTTACAACATCTCAAAGCTTATTATCATGGGGAATTTTACAACAACTCAAAGCTTATTATCATGGGGAATTTTACAACAACTCAAAGCTTATTATCATGGGGAATTTTAAAACAACTCAAATAAAAGCTTATTATCATAGGGAATTTAAAGTAGTGTTGGATACATAACTGCATGTCAAAATATGGTGATCATAAGTGCCAGTAAAATGTCTGATTTTTACCAACACAGTCCAGGAAGGACTTTACAACGGAAAATGAGAGAATGAGCCACTATGACAGCAGTTTGTTACAAATGGTCAAATGTTTTAACACCATATTGAAGTTTCCATGTCCCAAGCTCCAGGCCTGTTGTCTGTCACATTCAAAACTATACACATCCATAAGACATAAATGTCCACATCTCCATGATACCAAAGCAGGACTTGGCCAGGACAGGACGCAAATATGATGGGACCAAATGGAGACATGGCGTTAACTAATTCCAACCTCTGGAATATCCCCCAAATCCATTCCATGGCAGATATATCAATAACCTTATATCTATATGTGTATTTTAATTGTCTAAGTTTACTTTACGATGCCTGCATGATTATACTACCTTGAGGATAGAGATATAAAATATGATTTTCTGACTAAAAACCAGTCAGTTTAAGAAAGAAGGTTAAAGGTAAAGAAGAAGTACAACTGTTTATAAGAGTTAGGTAAAGTTAATTGGATAAGGCTTACATTTATTTAATTACTACACAGAACCATGACAATCACTTAACAGCCTAACTGTACATCTACAGGCAGGGTACAATTAACCTTTTCTGATCTAAAGTTTGGACATAAATTCAAATGTAAGCAGACATTCATTTTGCCCAAAGGACAGTCAGTAAGTGCTCTGAATGTGTGGGGTATGAGAATCTGTCTTACCGTCAACATAGCCGAGGCCGTCCTTTTCCTTCAGAAACTCTTCCTTGTTCTGTCCTCGTAAGTCAGATCTATAAATAGCACTTGGTCCCTCCCTATTACTCCAGTACACGATCTGCAAATTAAGGGAAAAAAACCACCTCTATTAAGTATCAATGGCGATTAAAGAGCGCTGATGGAAGGTCTCCGTTTTTTTAATTGTTCATTGCTAAAAGTGAAGCAATCACATCTGTTTTTATCTATCATTTTATAGTTATATCCACATATTTACATCCAATTGTCACTATATGAACTAATCAAGTCAATGTGATGTCTGTAGTGATATAATTAACATCCAAAACATGACCATTACCATGCCATCAACGTCAACTGATCACTGTCAAAATCACTATTCCATCTTAAGTAATAACTCGTTGTTGACAATAAGAGCCCCCCCCCCTCTCTAAATGAGTAAATATTAGCAATACACTATCAATGGTAAATAATATAGATGCCAGAATTTGGAAGACAATCAATTCATAATATGTGTGCCAGTTACCTGGTGAGTTAAAGCTTCAATACTCTATATGTCATCTGATGAGGACCCAGAGAACTACTTAAAAGGTCAGTCCTTTTTCTTACCAGGATTTACTCAATTATAATGTATTTGAAAATAGATGAAACGTCGCAACAAAAAATTCAGAATAAAACTTTGTAACTGTGCCTTCATACAATAGTTTTACCTTTAATGCTTCAAATAGCAATGCCATTAAATTTCCCACCACAAATCAACACTATATCAATAGGGGATCCAATTTTATAGAGGATACGGGTCACCAAGGAAACTACCAGCATCACTGTAGGTCTACATTAGCAGGGAAAAAAGGCAATTTCTATGGTTGCCATAGCAACATTAACACATTTAAGATTACTAAAGTACTAATAACAAAAGTATGTCTGTTTCATTGTTTAAATTCCCAGTAAAATTTGTAATGGACTGTCTGTGATTATATCAATTCATGTTTACAAATGGTGTATTATATGATAGCTATGATGGCGCTTCATTATTGACAAAAACTCCTGGTAACACGAAATGAATTATAGAATTTGGTTTGTACTTCCTGGTCTGGGCATTATAATGCTATACTGATCAAGAATTTGATGTTTTTAAAAACATCTATGGTGCAACCTTGGCAACATTAAGAAAGAGTTAATAATTCTAAGAATGTAATATTAGAGCTTTAATGTCAAAAATATTTACATGTTACTGCAGTAAAACCTGCCTTAGTGACCACCTCTGTATAAAGACCACCTGGCTATAAGGCCACTTTTTCTCTGTCCCCTGGGTGGTCTTTGTAGACAGTTTTAAATGTATTATCATACATTTTTTGCAACACATGTAAATAGAAGTGTAACTATTATTTATCCTTTTTGACTTTACTCTGGCCCCGGACATGTATACACACGTATATTCTACCCGAGGGTCACAAAATGTAGTAAACCCCTAGGTTTGCCGAGGGTTTTGCAACATTTTGTGATCCCGAGGGTAGAATATCCCTATCCTTCATATCCACTTATGAAAGAGTATTTTTCTTTCATACCTCGACATTTTATTGCAATTTTACAACTATAATATCCCGCCATTTTGAAATAAACTCGAAGAAATCCACGGCTGAAAGTCAATTTTTCATACATGAAAATTTACGTGATATTTTCAACAAAAATTTCGTTGTTTGCATCTTTTATTGTAAAACCAGTTAAGTTTGTGAAAAAAATGTTAAATTTTTACTGAGGAAATAGAAATTTTGTTGATGCCGTGACGTCACAAGGCTTTATTGCATGGGTAGCCATGCAATACAGCCTCAGGCGGCATGAGTGTATTGCCCTAGACCAGCCAGTATTACACCCGTAGGTATGAAAGAAAACAGAGTTCGGACTGTGACTCTGGCCCCAAACATGTATACACACCTGTTGTAGAGGGTCATATGTAACAGAGTTTGGACCGTGTCTCTGGCTCCAAACATGTATACACACCTGTTGTAGAGGGTCATATGTGGTCATATGTGACGGAGTTCGGACTGTGACTCTGGCCCCAAACATGTATACACACCTGTTGTAGAGGGTCATATGTAACAGAGTTTGGACCGTGACTCTGGCCCCAAACATGTATACACACCTGTTGTAGAGGGTCATATGTAACAGAGTTTGGACCGTGACTCTGGCCCCAAACATGTATACACACCTGTTGTAGAGGGTCATATGTAACAGAGTTTGGACCGTGACTCTGGCCCCAAACATGTATACACACCTGTTGTAGAGGGTCATATGTAACAGAGTTAGGACTGTGACTCTGGCCCAGAATGTTCGTCTGTGGAATGTCGGAGATGGCTGGGTTAATAAATCCTATGTCCCCCAAAGCTTGGAATGTATACAACAACAATGCATCTGGTTCTGGAAATAAAAGTGAAGTTCTTTTTTTAACACAAACTCAAACTGTTTCCATGTGCCTAAAGAATGGCCAAGAGGCCAAGAATTATTGAACAGAAACAGCCAAAAATGCTGTTTTTCGTTATTCAAAGGGCCATAACTCAGCCAAATAGGGTATAATCAAAGTCCCGTTGGAATTTGACCAAAACCCAGAGACATTAAACCATGTTACCAAGTTTCGAGAAAATTCAGAATATTTGCGAGAGGTTTTGAACTGAAACAGACAAAATAGTGTTTTCGTTAATTAAAGGGACATAACTCCCAACAAATAGGGTCCGATGAAAGTGACAAGCGAACTCATATGAGCACTTGCCACATCAAACCATGTGACCAAATTACAAAAACATCACTTAAGATTTGTGGCAGTTATTGCATGGAAACCAAGCACTACAGATGGATGGACAGACAGACGGACAAACACAAGTTAACATCCCCCTTCTTGGTGAGAGCGGGGGATGATAAAAAGTATACCAAAAGTTTTATGATTATTACATACAATACTCAAAACTTAAAACTCTCAATATTAATATATAATGCTTTCCTATGGAAAATTTTAAATTATAAGGGATTCCTTGAATTTAAGTAATGTTCATGAAACTGTGCCCTGAACACCTACCTGAGCATGAAGCTTTGTCCAAATCGAGGGCGAGTCCAGAGAAGGATGGACAGCTACAGTCGTAGGCGGTGCCCCATCCTGATGGTAGACAGAGGTGGGAACACCCGCCTCGATCTCTGTGACCACAGGGGTGGTTATCTACAACACATTGGCAAAACCTTATTACTGTCTACAGTTACAATTATACTGTTTCTCAATGTCTCAGATGTGAAGGGTACTCCCTGCAAAGAAGGAGAATGAGACACACCAAGTCTATAAAAATAGTTCTGTAGTCGCCGAGAGCGCTTAAATAATTGTAATAATGGGGGAGCATATTAATGAAACAAAATGTGGTAGGATCCTAATATACAATGTTGATATAATAAAAGTCCAAGTTGTAGGGGAAACATTTCTTATGTAAATGACCAAAGGGCCAGTTGTAAGGGGAGACAATTCTAGTAAGCAGTTAAAAATCAGATATTCTGAATAGCATACAATATGCAGCTGAGCCGTATAATAGTCTGAAGTGATACCCCTCCTTTGATGTGGAAATATAAACAATAACTGAGAAAAACTTGATCAAGCCCACTCACAGGGACCTGGCACGATTTTTTTAAACTAACAGTATACATATATATATATATTATAGTATCAAGGGTATGAACTCGGCGATCGAGAAAAACGGACCTATTTTTTTAAAACCGTGATTATTTTAATAAATGGGTTCTATACAACATTGACGGATATCTTGCCTTAAAGAGAAATAATTTATCTTTCCATTGAGTGCTTGATGAACAACATTGGCCAAGTATTGACGAAGTTATGACTTGATGAATCGGGAAATTTACGAAAAATATGCTAGGTAGACATTTCCCTGTCCGGTCGAAATTTCGTCTCGGCTCTAATGGGCACCTCAAAAACCAAGCCAAAATCACAAACTCTACGCTTGTGGTGGTAAACAGTACCCATAATTGTGTTCTTCTACAATCTCCGTTGGAGGTGTCATAACCCGTACTTTGTAGAAACTCCATTTAAACATCGTGTAGCTCACTTACTTTAACTGTCACCGCCATGCTATTTGTTCTTCGGAATGCTTCTCGAGTTTACCCAAAAGCACAACATTACATAATTTGCATAATGTAGTCACGATATATATGTAAAGTCGAGAAGCGTTCCGAGAGAAAAATGAACATGGCGGTGACTGTTAAAGTAAGTGAGCTACACGATGTTTAAATGGAGTTTCTACAAAGTACGGGTCATGACACCTCCAAAGGAGATTGTGGATGAACACAGTTATGGGTACTGTTTACCACCACAAGCGTAGATTTTGTAATTTTGGCTTGGTTTTTGAGGTACCCATTAGAGCCGAGACGACATTTCGACAGGACAGGGAAATGTCTACCTAGCATATTTTTCGTAAATTTCTCGATTCATCAAACCATAACTTCGTCAATACTTGGCCAATTTTGTTCCTCAAGCACTCAATGGAAAGATAAATTATTTCTCTTTAAGTTAAGATATCCGTCAATGTTGTATAGAACCCATTTATTAAAATAATCACGGTTTTAAAAAAATAGGTCCGTTTTTCTCGACCGCCGAGTTCATACCCTTGATACTATAATATATATATGTATACTATTGGTTAAAATTTTTCGTGCCAGGTCCCTGTGAGCCCACTCAAGGAATAAGATTGGGAGAAACAATACAAACATCCTTTACTATTGGGAAATCAGCCTAACTAAAATCCTATTTTGAATCATCTTGAAAAAATCCAATTGAAGCCAGGATGGCCCTTGAACCTGTCCAACAGTATAATAACATCTGAAGCACGACTGCTTAATAAGAATCTTATTCACACCTTGACATTTCTATCCCTGTAGCATAGTTTGAGGGAAACCTTAAACTTGTAATTTTACCAGGTGCAGCTGTCCTCAGAACAAACCTGCCTAGCTCTAATTATTACCATCTGACTGAAAGAGTGAAAACACACTGCAGCCTCAATTTCCTCTGTGCACAGCACAATTCATCGTATAATTACGATGACAAGATTACAGACATATGATAGAGGAGTAGACAGATTTCTAATTGATCTCAATTCTGTGCTGTTACGAAATGAGCTGAAATAAATATCACCCTGGTGGAGCAGTTAGCCTCTTCCTTTCACAAGTACTGAGGAAATCCAGTTAAGCTTATTAGACAGAGCATCAGTCTTACTAAGCCAGAGGAGCCCAACTTAATTCCAGAAATATTGAAAAAGACTTATACCAGGCTATATGATAAGACAACTAAGATGATAATTATAGGTATCTAATCTTATTACTAGCTATTCTGCTCATACTGGAAATATAAGCAAGGAACTGTGTTGTTTCAAATCAAAATTAACCCTAGTAGTGCTGAATTGTCTCATATTGGGATAGTACTGAGTGCTGAATTGTTTGAAAAAAAAATTAAAATCAAATTTTTTTTTTCTCTTCATTCTAAAATACCAAGAAGCATCCAAATATTATGTTGGATACATTCAATGGTCATTTAAAGTTCGATTTTATGTAAAATGTAGCTCTTTTTATTCCTGTCTGAAAAATGTGGCAAAATTCAGGTAAGAAAACAATAAAGCTTTAGAAAAAAAAAATTGTGCTTTGCCTTTAAATATTATTTGTACACATCAGTACATGACCCTCTTCTTTTATTTTGTCAATAAAATCAATCGCAACTGATTATTGAAAAAAGAAATAATGAAAAAACTTAAAATTTTGTTATTCAAGGGAGACAATCTGTGGACAGCTTTGTCTCGTATCAAATACATTAGACTGGTGATTATTCTTTTTGAAAACAAATATTTGACAAAATATGAATATGGGTTATTTAGGAATCAAACAGTAATTATGTATTTTGAATATATAAGGTGAAACAATTATTAGTTATGATTTAACATGTTCAGTGAAACCAAAGGGGAAAGAGAAGTGTTTGTAGTTGGGGGAGGGGGAGGGGGTGTTAGCCATATCTTGTTGGTGGTTTTATTGTACATAGAGATTAGAGTTTTTCTTGTCCAGTTTTAAGTCTTTGGCTCCAGATGACAAATAAAACTGGAGCATTTAACAGGCAAAGAACAAAACATATTTTAGAACAGTTTCTAATGTTCTTAAACTATTCAAGAACTGTTTGTAAAATTAATCAAAATAAGAAATGCAAGAAAGCATTCAAAATCCTAGTCGCAGGACCGAACGTTCTAGGAAGGAAGGATAAAACACCTATTCTGCATTGATAGGGTTTCAGTGATCTGTGAGAGTGTATACAACTCAGACCTAAGACTAATTTTCACTTATTAGAATGGTTTGAGTCATATCTACTCTGCTCATGACTTGATCATTAACAGCTATTATCTTACATGCTGGTTGGGTGGACCTATCTAGTGATGTCAGACTGTACAGCTTTCCTGTGCCCAGGTGAGAAACTTCAGTGTTCCATCGAGACACAGGTGTTCCGACCAGAGTGGAGAAGATGGCATTATTGTGCCAAGTACTAACAATGGCCTTGTTTCCTATGACCACAAGTCCAAAGCTCGGATTTCCAGACGTGATGTTGAAAAGGTCACGTTCTTTCTTTACACCTGAGCCATCCAGGTTACAGGACATGATACCACTTGTGGTGGTGGCCTCCACCCAATACAACTTCCTGTCAAGGAGAAATCATTATAATATCATATATTGTGTTCAATAGTACTAATAGTTATAAACATTAAGAAATTGTATGTATCAACACCCTTGCAAAAGCTTTTTTTCTCTTGATAAAGATTCTGCATACCCTTTGGGTTATAAAGGAAAATCAAATCAAATATCAGTTCCAAATAGAAGCTGATTCCCTTAGATTCAATGAAAATATTTTATTTGAATTCTTTGCATACCTGAACCCCATGCTGAGTGCCTATTGATTTGACCAGTAGACCCCCTGATTGACCACCACCTACCTGAACACCATGCTCATGGCCAGTTGATTTGACCAGTATACCCCCTGATTGACCACCACCTACCTGAACACCATGCTCAGGATCAGTTGATTTGACCAGTAGACCCCCTGATTGACCACCACCTACCTGAACACTGTGCTCAAGGCCAGTTGATTTGACCAGTATACCCCCTGATTGACCACCACCTACCTGAACACCATGCTCAGGGACAGTTGATTTGACCAGTATACCCCCTGATTGACCACCACCTACCTAAAAACCATGCTCAGGGACAGTTGATTTGACCAGTAGACCCCCTGATTGACCACCACCTACCTGAACACCATGTTCAGGGCCAGTTGATTTGACCAGTAGACTCCCTGATTGACCACCACCTACCTGAACATCATGCTTAGGGCCAGTTGATTTGACCAGTAGACTCCCTGATTGACCACCACCTACCTGAACACCATGCTCAGGGCCAGTTGATTTGACCAGTAGACTCCCTGATTGACCACCACCTCACGTCCTTTTCCATTAAGTCTTGCTCGTTCAATACGGCCATTCCACTGGTCAGCCCAGTACAAATATCTGTAAATAACGAAAAAGAATAAAACTAAATATGATTTCATGCAAATAAAGATCAACAAATAATTAATTTAGTTAAGAGACCATTAAAAATAAAGACTCATCAAACACAGGGCAATAACTTTGTTATAATTGTAGAACAAAGGGTTATAACTCTTCATGTAAAAGAAACAATCAATCATCAATAAACTTGGTAAAATGAAACAAAGGGCAATAACTCTGTATAAGTATTTTATTTTGCTTATGCTTTATTGATTTATTAATGAAAACTTATAGGAGGAAATTTAGAACACTTAAAGAAAAAATCACCATAGATGCACCAATACACGATTCATCGCTACAACCTAAAGTCGTACTATGTTAAACACTGCACCCCTTACTTTTTTCTGTCTCTGCAGTTACAGTATAACTGTACAGGTTATTGTGACAGATAATCTGTATAGGTGCTGATTTTTTATGAACAGGAATAGAACAATTAAAATGAAAAAAATTTCAAATAAAACAAAATCTCCTTAAACCAATTATTATCTTTTCCTGGAAATAGTGTGCTATTGAAACTTAATTCTCAGTTATGATATGATTAGATGATAGTTATAATAGACATAAAACCTATCGGTCATGCACATCACACTAAAAATAGAACTATAGATATATGAGAAAACATCACCTACACAACAAACTCGATACATATCAACGTATTTGAAGTTTCTATTTGGAGCCGACATATCGCCCTGCCCAAGGGACGGAATTGTCACGTAAAACAATGGATGATAGGCTCTAAGCACTGCTGTGTTATATTGGATATGGCAGTGACATTTTGAGACTTGGTAATAGTTTGAACCAATTTTCAATATTTTTTTTTCTGTGGAGCAGTTATTTCTGTAGAGAATTAGAGTGTAGACAAAGTACTGATATTTCATTCCTTAAATGACAAGAACTTCTAGCACATAATTTGCCAAGAGGATAAAGTATGAAAGGTAATTCGCCAAAATAATCTTACAGATTGAGTCTTCATATTCCAGCAATACAGACAGACAGTCCAGTAAATCTTGTCTTAACCATCACCTCTGTATAGGGACCACCTGCTAAATAAGACCACATTTTTGGGGTCATAATTTGCCATTTTGACCTGTGTATATATAGAGGTTGCTTAATTGGCGTTTAAATCCATTTGTATTTGTCCATTGAGTGGTCTTTATAGACAGGGTTGACTGTACTTATAATGTTAACTCAGCTTATTCTCTGACATATCCTTGTAAAGAGTGGGAATGATGTACATCTGTACTATTAGAGAGATATGTGACAGTAGCTATGGAAACCCTTCAGTATACCTGACCTCCACATGGCTTCTGATGGACAGGACAAGATGAATTGGTACAGTGAACTGATCTCAGGCAGAAATATTGGTGCCATGTTGGATCTGCCTCAGTGCTCATACAGACAGCAATCAACTAATCATATACGCTTTCCCTTTTTACTAATGTGTCAATTTCCATAAACATTTTATGAATGACAACTTTACCTAAGCATATTGGACAATTATGCCGATAGTTGCATCCAATATTTTTTTCACCATCAAAAATAACAATAGTCATGCCTTAATGTGAAAAAGAATACAATGGAAAACAAACATTTAATGGTTTAATTTATTATTTATGTAAATACTGGCTGGGTCAAACCTTTTATTTGGTCCCTCGGGAGCTAGGACAGCAGTGTAGGACTTTCAACCCTCACACTGATCCTAACAGGGACAACTCATCTAAATACAGAAGTCTACTAATGGAGATTTCCTATAGCTTGGTGACACGTCACATAAAGATAAGACTGTGTCAAAATACTACTACATTTTACCTAATATAAACCCCTGACTATAATTATCATTGACTATGGAGACCTGATTATGCTACAATATTTACCATTATGATGTACAGAAACTACCTTTTCACTCCATGAAATCACTGAAAACCTGATATTTCAGATGTCACAGAACTTACTCATGTCTGTAAGATGTAATGATTTCCCTCCACTTTTCCACTCTATAAATCTAACTAGGACAGCTAGGAAAGGGCAAGCTAGAACTGGACAATATTGGACAAAATGGGACACGACTGGACAGATGTGGGCAACACTATAAGGTCCAATTCTCATTTGATGATGGGGGGATAAAACCATTTATAGAAAAAACAAGTCAGAGCATTCTACAGCCATGATAGTAATAATACAGCAGACGTGTAATCTAGGATGGTGGTGATATACGTGGATGACTAACTTGGTGATCTATCCTTTCCTCCACACGTGACAGTCCATTACACACAGAATCAACCGCCACTGCCGTCATTTCACGCTGAGTGACCAACACAGATCGGTGATGGTAAATACAACAGTTAACGCTATCATTTATATCCCTGCCTATCCGACCCATGTCTTTAAGTTGCTCAGGCAATCCTAATTTCTGAACTAGTTTTACGCTTTATTTTTCAATTAAGAAGCATTGTTGGGGCCTATTAAGTTGAACTTGCATTGTCCATATAGTCTACACGGATTACCTATTAGATCGACACAGCTTAAGATTACTGACCACAGGAATCAGATTGTGAGCATTAGATTAGATTGACCTCTTACTTGACAGATGTAATTCCTGAACTGGACAACTGATCTATTGACCATCACTTAAGCCAGCATCGTTGATCACATGCTTTAACCTATATGGCTGGACAGAAGCTATCAGTGATGTCAGAGACATATTTATAGTTGCTACACCAACAGAAGCCCTTCCTGTGTAGTGAACACCAAGGTTTCATGACAAACTAAGATCAGTAACATTATCACCCGTTAACTGAGACAAAGAAATCTGGACTCCTGCTAATCCAATTTTACAAACTGGTGACGTTCGATAGCATCTCAAATGTCACTGCCAGTATGTGCTCAACACCAAACTGTGGAATCAAGACAAAAACAAATAATTCATTTAACTGTTGCAGTTGGATTGTTTGCCTTTTTTCAGCATTACGATTCAACATTTGGTAACAATTGATCAAACTAACAATTGATTATTTCTGGAAGTGAAGCAAAAGGCTGCGATGTTGTGACTTGCAGCCACTTTAGCAGGCAAAACATGGGTAATGATTTTACAGGAAATCTCCAGAAAACTTCAGCAATTTTCTACACATCTTACTTGCTGGTGCCAATTTCACATAAATCACATTCATTACTTCAAAAATGTAATGTAATATGACAATGCTAAATCCTTACAATTGGCAAAAACCGAGGCAACATATATATTATTCTTAGCCACCAACGCTGCAATTGGCCTGGTTGCTGACATTTTAGCCTCAGGATTGTAAACCTTCCCAAAACAAACAACAATTTCCACTATCATCATCCCCCATTGAAATCTTCATCATCATTTCCAATACCACACCATTTTTTTATGCGATTTCCCTTCAAGAATCCAATTTCATGACAAGTTTTGGAGTTTCCTACAAGTGTTTGGCTACAAAACAATCCCATTGTATCTCTAATCAATTATTGCCAACCTTGTCAGCTCTTACTGGTACTGCAACAACAACAGGAACATGGAAAAATTATCAAATTCTGCAGCTCAAATTGCTTTCTGATTTCATTTAACAAGATAACTTGGATGGAAAGCAAAAACAACGATGAAAGTGATAGCAATCAATCAGCATGGTTCCTCTTCTGCCTTGATTCTTCAGAGTTTTGTAAAGCATCAGAGAATATCAGTGAAGAAAGCCTCTCCAAGGCTTAAAGCACTGCTTTTAGGATTAGCAATTTTGAAATTGTGAGACTGCAGTAAGCCCTTGCAATAGTTAAATCAACCCTCCAATGTACTGATTATCTTTGTCATTTTTTCTATACTTAAATATTGTGAAAGTAAGCCTTTGAATACCTGATATATAAATGTATACCTGGTATGTGTGTGTTTTCTTTCTGGTTTGCTTTAGTAGTATAAAGCATATATAACTGTATTTAAGCTTTGCTGTATTAATGAATGATGTACATTGTATGTCAACTCCCCATTTTATGTGTCCATCAAGTAAATAGCATTTCCCGAAGGGTCTTCGCTGAATAACTCTCTACTATTTTAAAAGTGAAAAGCGATTAGTAGATTAGTAGAATAGCAAAATGTAATACATTACATGTATTTGAAAAATTATGTGTGCCTTCTTTAATTAGCCATGATAGTTATTCATTTGATGTTTCCCAGAGAACCAAATCAACAATGCATTATTTTTACATCAGATACAAGAATGTACACCTGCATCAGGGAAATAGTGTAGCAAAGAACTCCACAATACACAAAATTCCAAATTAAGGCAATTCCAAATTAAGGCAAACGACAACAACTGCAAAGATCTTAAAGAGACAATTCACTCATGCAAATCCTTTTACATAACAAAGAAGCAAAATTTAGCATAAATGTATTGTTCTACATTTCTTATGAAGCATATAATGTAAAACATTGACAAATTCCACGACATTGTTAAGTATTTTAATTAATATCATTGAAATATCAAATCGTTGATCAATACGATTAAGCAGGTACAATATTGACTCTGTACCCATACCTGAGCCAAAGTCACGGACGTTAAACAAATGAACTACATAACCACTGAGAAGGTGATAAAATGATTTTATGCAAGACAATTCACCTAATAAGGTAAACACACTACTGTCAGAGCGATTTGAGCAGTTCTAGCCGAAAGTTGCATTACTTTACGAGCAAGGGACAGGGTTCGGCATACAAGAAGTTCAACCACAGTGTGTAATGGCGGACAACGAGCAAGTTTGCACATTTCACACGCATTTCATCACCATGGGCTTTTCAGACATATCACAGTAAAACCGACTGATGTAATTTCCATTAGAACTGGTTTTATCCGATATATATACAAATTTTAATTTTCTCTTAGACTGAATAGTCCCTTTAAAATTCAAAATGAAATTCAAGCATTTATTATCTATGATAATATACAGTCAAACTCGGTTAATACGAACTCGAAGGGACCACGGAAAAACTTCGAGTTATCCGAGTGTTCGAATTAAGCGAGTTCTCAAGTCAAACTGTCAATCTCTTCACTAAGTATACACACATGTACTAGTCTCACGTCGTAAGCAAGGACGGTGTCAAAATCTTATATGTACAGTGGAAACCGCTTATATTGAAGTCCTTGGGGAATGGGGAATATTTTCAAAATTATTGAGATTTCAATATAAACCAAAGACGATGGAATATTGTGAATATGGAATAAACAGTATTTCAATATTGAATTCACCGGTAATCGATTTCAATATAAGTGGGTTCCACTGGGTCGCAAAGTTATAACTATAAAACAGAAATATATCTTAATATTTTTTAATGAAATCACAACAAATTATTCAAACATACAAAAAGAATGTAACAGAATCATATAAATAGCAGAAAACTTACGTTTACCGAGACACATGTGTTGACAGGAAGTTACAATGTACAGGAAGTAAATCTACGCATGTCAGCTTAACATATCAGTGTTTTATCACTATGGTGGATGGTGAACAGCGCAAAGTCTATTTTGCTGAGTAACACGTTCAAAGCACTAACATTGATACAATTGTAATCGCACTATTCGGTTTCACAAGAATAAAGTCTTTGAATAAAATTTTAAACATCTGTCTCGCGTTCACACACAAAGTCACTGAAATAGTCTGCTATCTTTGTCTGAGTTGTACCGGGTCCTTCGTTGGATTGCTCAGTTGACTTCGACATTTCCGAAACGGGTATGATATTGCTGTGAAACTGCAGTGAATTTATTATACACGTACATGACACCTCCTCAGTTACTGAGCTACTCTTAATGAGTACCTCGGGACTAATTACACCATTGCGTCTTTCATATTTTCCGACTCTGACACGATAATTAACTAACGTATACACCTGTAAAAACAGTAAGCGTGTACCGGCTCCAGGTTGTGATTTTAACACGGTGCCAGGTGGTAGAGCTTAGTTCTGCTTGAGTGATCACACTAGTGACAGGCGGCCGGGACCACATGTTTTGTATCATATCGCTGTACCAGTCGGGATAATGTTTACGTAAGTGCAGCGTACATGTGGCCCAATTTTAAATTTGATGATCACTGATTATTGTTGATACAAAGAATTAACGATATTGCTAAACATTTAACAGTTATCTCCGTGTTTACGTAGTTGAAAACGGCTTTTTTAATTGTCGTTTTTTTAAATCGGCATTTTCGGCAATCTTTTACTCACAAAAAAATCTCACTTCGTATTATACGAACATTTTATGTAGGATTTTTGTCATTCGGACCAAACATATACTTCGTATCAAGCGAGTTTTTCGAGTTTTCCGAATTCGAATTTTCCGAGTTTTTTTAACATAGATAAAGAGGGAATTTGGCCGGGACCGGCCAAGTACTTCGTATTAAGCCGGGTTGTCGTATTATCCGAGTTCGTATCAACCAAGTTCGACTGTATTACTTCTGTGTACGAGGTACATGAAGATCTCGGTATTATTTAATGATAATGTCCTTCATTACTGTGAATGGACCCATTCCATCTGTCACAACCGTGTTAAACACTGTCCTATATGCAGGTACAAATGATTAAATTATTCCCCAACGCTGGACATCAATAGCCGGAGTTTCCGATCCACACCTGTACCCAATAAACCGGCAGACCATACACAATAACAGTTACCATGGAAACCTATTTGCTGATTGAGATTAAGGGTGCTGCAAATGTCAAAATTATTAAATATCAATCTAAACTGCCAATGAGAGACAGTTTCCAATCAGGTAATATCACATATAATATGACTCTATGTACCCAGTGTTGGCATGATCCCCTCTGTGCAAAGTAAGCCATTATTACTTTTATAGTGAATGATTGATTCATTACTTGTACAATAGATTCTTTTTCTGCGTTAGGATACAAATTGAAATGAATTATACATAATTAATGATATGGGATAGGATCAATACCGAGGTTTGTCCTAAAGGACTATTTGACTCTTAATAGAATTTGTGTCCATGTATGAGTCACTGTGTTTAATCAACCGTGAACAACTCATTTACTATCTAGAGGAGTAAGAAGGGGAAAGAGAGAGATATGGGAGAGCAAAGAAAAGGGGAAAATAGGGAAAATCAAAAAGGAAGAGCGAAAAGGATGGAAAAAGGAATTAAAGAGAAGGGAAATGGAGCCCTGAGTTCCCAATAAATGATAAATAGAGCCAAGGGCAAATAGAAAGGTATATGTTATATAAATATTAAGATAAGGAATTAGGCTAGAAACACTGGTTAATCAGGAAACACAGGAAAAATCCTAAAGCGAAAAAAAAATTTACTCTATAAAAGGGAAAAAGGTGAATGGAGTAAGGAGGTAGGGGGTCCAAACCAGGGAGGGTAGGGACAGTCAGGGTGATCCATATCGAAGGTCAAGCTAGAGACCGACAAGGAGAATGGACATACCAGGGACCATTGAAGAGGACAACACATTTGGTATAATTCTAGCAAACAACAATATTGACAGAATCTTTCAGGAGAAGTTGTTAATGAGGGAGATCAAGGTTCAATCAGGGTCATTTTAGGATTTAGTATAGGCATAAGCTAACAGAGAATTCAATTTTTCTTGGGAGTGACCAGAAGGGAATTTAATGGTACTTGGTGCTTAGATGATATTTATTGTCAATGTTTTTGACAATATTTCTGGCTGGTGTATCATTGTTAAAAGAGGCCATAGGATGCTTGTTTGTTTAGCTTGATGTTACAACAAAGCAGAAGGCTTAAATCACTTAACCACAAATTGACCTGTCCATTTTCTTTAATTGAAATCAATCGCTTTCCAGAAATTTCAATTAATTTCTCAATTCTTTGTGACATTCATTATATGTTTCAGTTGAGCGAATATTCAATCTTTACAGGATGCTAATCTTTATTGTCATGACCTTCAAGGTCAACCAGGTCATGACCTTATAAGGACAAACAACATTAGAGACATCCATCTATTGAATCGTTAATACCAACAAATCGTTTAAATGGAACACAAGGATTAAGGTAGCATTTCTGTTACAACAAACATATCTGAAGGTTGTGCTTTTTCAATACACAATGGCGTTCTGGAAGATTGTATAGAAATCCTTTTGGTAGGGCAATGAAAACTCACTAATGCACATATCCTACATAGCAGCTAACATACAAGAAAGTTTTTGAATATATAGCCATTCTAGCTTTCACTTATATTATGTTCAAACTCATTTACATCTACATATTAAAATGATTTTCCCCACACAGCTCCAGAGAATCCATTTGGTTGATGTAGCAGTACTGATGAAAGATAAGGTCAGAAGTAATCATTGTATAGTCATCCTATCATTCACAATCTATCCCATAATCCAACATTCTCCTTGCTAGGTGTTTTATGTATCCATGGTGATAGTTTCTGTCGTCAATGCCAATAACATCATGCTTTTGTTGAAGTATTTTAAGAGCTTGCGGCTTCAATTAGAGACACTACACAGAATTAATTACTATATCTAGATTTCTAAATCAATATCCTTAAAATTTCCGGTGTTTTTCTTTTCCCCCCATTATTCCGTTAAGATATGATTTATCTAATTGGTGCTATTTTGATTAAGTTTGTTAAAAAAAAAAAATAAAGATTTTGATTGAAATCATTTATCATGCATTGGTTCATCAAATAAGAGTAATCATTTCAGAATGTACATTCTTTTTGTAGCAAAATAATAGATCTAGTAAATTGCCTGGCATGAGTGAATATAAACGCATTTTAAATTTTGGAAATGTGTATTATATAAAACAAGAAGCCCAAAGGGCCTTAGCAGTCATCTGACTACCTTGGCAATAGTAAAATTAATTATATATGGTGTCACTTTGTCAGGACCATGTCAGGATCATTTTCAATTTATTTCAACAAATTTTATTTCGAACAAGAGACCCAAGGGCCTTAACATATAGGAAATTGATTAGATATAGTGTAATGGTAGCCATCTTCGATTTGGGATCAACTGGAGATGTAACAATACTTTGTCGGGACAATGTCAGGATCATTTCATGCAAGTTTCAGCCAAATCGCATCGGTAGAACTTAAGAAAAAGCTCAAAATGTGTTTTCAAAATGGCGGCTTTGGTGGCCATCTTGGATTTCGGATTGACCCGAAAAATAGCAACACTTTGTCGGGACCATGTCAGGATCATTTCATGCAAGTTTCAGCCAAATCGCACCGGTAGAACTTAAAAGAAGTTCAAAATATGTTTTCAAGATGGCGGCTGTGGTGGCCATCTTGGATTTCGGATCGACCCGAAAAATAAGAACACTTTGTCGGGACCATGTCACGATCATTTTATGCAAGTTTCAGCCAAAACGCACTGGTAGAACTTGAGAAGAAGTTCAAAATGTGAAAAGTTAACGCACGGCGAACGACGACGGACAAAACATGATGACTATAGGTCATTGTGACCCTTCGGGTCAGATGACCTAAAAATTGTTCTCAATACCATATCAATACAACTTGTAACTAATGAATATTATTGATATATCGGTCTATAACAATAAGCTAATATATGGTAATTTAAAGATGAAGCTTAATTACAATCAAACCTGTCTCTAAAGACCACCCAAGTCACAGAGGAAAGGTGGTCTTTATAGCCAGGTGGTCTTTTTACATTGAGACTGAACAAATATGTTGAAAATTGGCCATTTGGGATCCTAGAAAACTCACTGCTTACTAAGTAGGTGGTCTAGAGGTGTTCACTAAAGCAGGTTTTAATGAAACCAAAGGTCTTATAAAAGTCAGTGTTATCATCGGCTATATAAAAGTAGGTCATCTTTTAAGATTAACTACACCTTGCTACCTAGATTGTTACTGCACTGTCTGTAACTGAAAGGAAAACAATTCAAAACATCAGTTATTGAAGATACGAGACAAAGAAAATAGATCCCTTTTGACAACTAACTTTATACAACATTCAGTTGTCTGCTCGAGTCCAATGTAACAATCGTAAAATGTCAGCAATGCTGTTTCGGGACCAAAAATTAATTATACAGGAAATATTCCTGTTTTTCAAGTTTTTGTTTGTCAAGGTTGTTTTCAAAACATGTACAAAAACACAGAGAAGTATCATTTGAACGTTACAGCCCGCAGGTAAACTTAGACTATTTTAAATATCTGTTTCCTTGGTGACAGTTCCTCACGAAATTTCAAGATTTTTTGTTTGAGACTTATTTCCTATTAAAAGGGCATTATGCTTAAATTTGAGTGACAACAAACTTGTATGGGTTGTGGAAGGGTGATCCACTTTCTATTTATCTGTTCATAAAATTCTTTTTGGGGGCAGCTTCATAATTTATCATCATACCAGTGTTGTATAATGGCTTCAATGTTACTACCGTAGTTATCTGTAAGATACATACAAAAAAACAATTTAGCGAAATAAATATGAAAATACATAAAAATTCTCTTACACAATCTTTCGAGACTATATACACACAAATGTATTAATTTAGAAACAAGTTTAACTGTCAGTTCATATTGAACTGTTGCAGCCTGTTGAAGAGTTTAACTGTCAGTTCATATTGAACTGTTGCAGCCTGTTGAAGAGTTTAACTGTCAGTTCATATTGAACTGTTGCAGCCTGTTGAAGAGTTTAACTGTCAGTTCATATTGAACTGTTGCAGCCTGTTGAAGAGTTTAACTGTCAGTTCATATTGAACTGTTGCAGCCTGTTGAAGAGTTTAACTGTCAGTTCATATTGAACTGTTGCAGCCTGTTGAAGAGTTTAACTGTCAGTTCATATTGAACTGTTGCAGCCTGTTGAAGAGTTTAACTGTCAGTTCATATTGAACTGTTGCAGCCTGTTGAAGAGTTTAACTGTCAGTTCATATTGAACTGTTGCAGCCTGTTGAAGAGTTTAACTGTCAGTTCATATTGAACTGTTGCAGCCTGTTGAAGAGTTTAACTGTCAGTTCATATTGAACTGTTGCAGCCTGTTGAAGAGTTTAACTGTCAGTTCATATTGAACTGTTGCAGCCTGTTGAAGAGTTTAACTGTCAGTTCATATTGAACTGTTACAGCCTGTTGAAGAGTTTAACTGTCAGTTCATATTGAACTGTTGCAGCCTGTTGAAGAGTTTAACTGTGAAGTAGTTAATATCAGAGATTATATATACATATCACTACTGTATACAGACTTGCATGTCAAACTTATATTACTCCAAGAACCTGTTCCTGGGGTATTCCATTTGTCCAATCAAACTTTTGTCCCCTTAATATAACAAGAGACCCAGAGGGCCTGTATCACTCACCTGCTTTGCAATGTAAAGTAATTTTCTGAACACAGATTCATTCTTTCTTTTCTGAAGGAATTTAAAGATTTACCTTTAATTCCCTTATTTGGCCTCCGATTCTTTTTGCTCCAAAGGATCAGAACCATAATTTATATAAACTCTGTTCCCATTTCCCAGAGGACGTTTCTGACCAAATTTGGTTACAATCCATGTAGAACTCTATGGCTAATAGCGATTTAAAGGATTTACCTCTAATTTCCCCTATTGCGCCCTGCCCGTACTGCCCTGGGGGGTTCAGAGCCAAAATTTATACAAACTCTGTTCCTCTTCCCTCATGGATGTTTCTGACTAAATTTGGTTACCATCCAAGCAGACCTCAAGGACTAGTAGCGATTTAAAGGGTTTACCTCTATTTCCCCTATGGGGCCCTGCTCCTCCTGCCCCAGGAGGGTCAGAGTCAAAATTTATACAAACTCTATTCCCCTTCCCCAAAAGGATGTTTCTGACCAAATTTGGTTACAATCCATGCAGAACTCTATGACTAGTAGTGATTTAAAGGAAATGTTGACGGACGGACCATGGACGCCACGCCATGACATAAGCTCACTTGCCCTTTGGGCCAGGTGAGTAAAAAATAGTAAATCCTTCAAAATACTAAATTAAAGAAGCCAGATTAAATAAATAAAACAATAAAGATTTTACTCTTGGATATCATCTTCCTCCCACATTTGTTAAGCTTAAAGCAATCATCAAAACGGATTGTTCATATAAAACAATCAGTAACTATTAACCTCACACAAGATCTGAGAACAAAGCTAATGAAGTAAAAACTTAACCTTGGATTGCATCTCTTTTCACCAACGAGACAGAGATATAATTTACAGTGTTATTAACAATGGCCATTTGAACCAGTTATAAACAGAGAGGTTAGTCTTCATATCAAAATTCAGCTTTTGGCTCACAAATCTTGTATCCCACTGGGATTTTACAAGTTTCCTGTTCTCAATGAAATTTGAGTGACATGTTTCAGTGATCCGAGCCTTGGTGTTGATCTAGTATTGTATGAAGCCTTTCCGACAAAACTGTGCGACAGCAAGTCGCCGTTCAACGACACAAGCGCGTAATTAAAACACACCAATCTATTAACTGCTGTCCAGGATCTGTTTTAATGTTTATAAAAACAAATTAAAACCAGAACTACACCATCATATTGTATGTAGTACACTAATTTGCTTTACACTTTTCACCTATCGTAAACAGATGTTCAAATGACATCATTGTTATCTATCATGGTAATGGTTAGTATTATAAAACTTTCATATGTGGATATGAAGAATATAGATATTCTATATGAGGGTCACAAAATGTAGTAAAACTCAAGGCTTGCTTAAGTTTTTCTCTCTCATAACATGACGTTTTATTGCAATTTTACAAATATGATATCCTGCCATTTTGAAATAAGTTTTGAAGAAAACCGCAACTGCAGGACAAGTGCCCATACATAAAAATTGGGTGACATTTTTATTTCAGTGAAAATATGAATATTGTGAAAACAAAACAAGAATTTAATGCACCCTTTGAACAAATTTTCCCTTTAAGAACATCCTATATTTTGATGGAAGTACGTCTCAGGCATCTGCTTTATCAATTAATTTTATGCTCTTATATTAACTATACCACCAAATAACCCAGTCTCTGAATGACTCAGTTTCTTTTCTTCTTCAGAATTTAGAACTCTCCATGGGCCTGTAAAAAGCACCTTGGATTTCACCGACAAGTTGATTGGACCCTAAGGTCAAGTAAATCCTAAAATAGGGGAAAAACTAACCGAAGGAAATGATATTGGTTTGATTTGACAATTAGTCTTGGAATGAAAACTAGCAGAAGATCAGCCGTGCTGGTTTATGGCCGAAAAAATCTGACTTTTTTTCTCTTAGTGATAAAGCACCTCATTTCGCCAAGAGAAAATGAGCAATCAAAACTTAAAATTGCTAATTCCTAGGGTATTGAGTGAAACTTTTCAGATTTTTACAGAATTCCATAGCTTATTCAACTGTTGACCCCAAACATTAGCTTGAGTTGACAATAAAATTTCCTAAGACAATTAATGTCATTGGTCGTTGAATTAAAACTGATTTTTTATGCTCTTTACCTTTTCATAGCAACAGTTGTGAAAATACTTGATGCCAATTAATGTAAAATATACCACTTGACTGATTAAGTAGCAAAGAAAAAGGAAATATTATCTAAGGACAGATCAATATGAATAAAACTGGAAATTAAAAATTTCAATTGTGCTGCAATACAAATATTTTCTAGTGATAAGCTTTGATGTAGAATATTGAAAATGTCTATCTAAACCACAACCAACTTCATATGGGGATGGGGTCGATGGTAGTGGTACCGTGGAAGGAATGAATCATCAGGGAGAGCGGGAGGGAGACTGGTAGTTGTAATATAGGTAGGACAGTGTTTGACTGGTGGTTGTGATATGGGTAGGACAGTGTTTGACTGGTGGTTGTGATATGGGTAGGACAGTGTTTGACTGGTGGTTGTGATATGGGTAGGACAGTGTTTGATTGGTGGTTGTGATATTGGTAGGTCAGTGTTTGACTGGTGGTTGTGATATGGGTAGGATAGTGTTTGACTGGTGGTTGTGATATGGGTAGGATAGTGTTTGACTGGTGGTTGTGATATGGGTAGGACAGTGTTTGACTGGTGGTTGTGATATGGGTAGGACAGTGTTTGACTGGTGGTTGTGATATGGGTAGGACAGTGTTAGCCTGGTAGTTGTAATATAGATAGGACAGTGTTTAACCTGTGGTTGTGATATAGGTAGGTCAGTGTTTGACTGGTTGTTCTGATATGGGTAGGACAGTGTTTGACTGGTGGTTGTGATATGGGTAGGACAGTGTTTGACTGGTGGTTGTGATATGGGTAGGACAGTGTTTGACTGGTGGTTGTGATATGGGTAGGACAGTGTTTGACTGGTGGTTGTGATATAAGCAGAAAGTAATTTAATGCCTTTTACTATGGAATTAAGAAATTCCAGGGTCAATCATTGGACCACATTATTAAGTCTAGAAAAGTCTCTGGAACCTACATCAATGACATCATGTAGGTCTGTTGTGTTATGGAACTTTGCTGTTGTGTTTTGATGATCTAGATTTTGGATACTGTTGAATTGTTTTAAATGTGAACAAAAGATATGGCAAATCACCCCTAAACTTGACCTTTATAAGCTCTAACAGCAATAGTCTAAACTGTCACATTGAGTGGGAGATGTTTTACCTGCCTGGATTTACAGAAGGTAAATTGTTGTACTGTACTGAGTCAGAGCAAAGATACATCAAAATAGACTGACAACCAACATCTATAGCCAAACAGACCAATAAACAATATGTAGGGTTCTAGATCAGAAAGACATACAACCCCTACATATCTGAAACAAGCTTGAGGAATAAATCCCCATGTTCCTCCTTTCCAAACTGTAGATCTTCTGAAGTCAACTTCTGTCGGGAGGACCTGGGAGTATATTAGTATACAGTACAGCCTTTCTGTTCAAATCTTCCAAAGAAATAATTTCCACTTACACAGCTCTTTCATACTGAAGAGTTAAAAGTCTCTATAGTAACTCCTATAGTACATACACACATCTGTCATTATACGATAGCTCGCTAGCTTGTTGTCTCTAAGTTCACATCACATGATTAATGTGTGTGCATGTATCTTAAGATCATTCTAGTTAGAAAGATGAACAATTTCCTTCTCACAAAATGATACAGAACCTTTAAAGTAGAGCAATTAAGTTTAAAAGAATCTGGAAACAACAAGAAAGCAATAGTTTGATCTATTCCTTTTGATTTGGATTTTACAAGTGTAACACTAAACGTCAACCTTTGAACTGTTTGCTTTAATTTGGTGAGCCACTCTTTCCAGTGCAAAACTTGAAAGTAACTATATATCACTCTCATTAACTTAAATATGAAAGCCATCTTCCATATACGTTTCAGTATTTGTATATAGTGCATACACTGCAGGTTTATAGTTATTACTTGTGTACCGGCCACCAAGCCATTAACAAAAAAGAAAAGCTCTCTTCAATATTTATGAAGCCATTTTTTCATATCAAAAATTTACATTTTTATATGTGATAAAATGGAACAGATTTGATGAGAGCTGATATGACTCTCCTAATTCCACCAGTTTTGTGGTTAGGCAAAAAATATTTTTGTGGCAAAATTTTTATAGGCGATGCACTTGCATGTCCATCTATGAAGTGATTTGGCCATATTGCCTGTAGCAGAGGAGTACTATCATGGATAGCTACACATCACCACAGGACACAGCATCATAATTCTAGAAGTACTCATTTTATAGCTGTACTTTCCATGGCAAGATCAACTCTGGTCACTGAACTTTAAGAAAAACCAATTGTGTTTCTCAAGTCCCATGCTTAAAATTCTTCTTTGAAAATGTATGTATTGGAAAACTTGAATGGAGTATGGTGTCATTTTGATTAAAAAAAGGATAATTGCCTGGTGGAAAGCCGACTGATTTAATCTTAAAGTGTACACAAAGTAACATATATCAGCATATTCAAGGCCAATTTAATGTCCTCAAGATTTTCAAGTAACAAATCCCACTCTGATGGTATGGAATATATTAGGTTTGACACATAGCCATGCATGGCAGGGACAAATAAGATGTTACAAGCAGATCTTTATGACCCCTGTTATATATGTATATCTAATCATTTTAAAACAATTTTGAAATTCAATAAATGTGTTTCAAATTTTCCACACATATATATTTAAGTGTATCACCTGCAAATCGTAAATTTTACAAGAAATCTATTTCCAGGAATAGGGTTGATTTATGATACACGAGTAATGATTGTACTGATAAATGAGCTCTCCCACACATCTGATTATATGTTATATAGCCATTACATAAATGTCTCAAAAGATTGGAAGTTCCTTTAGTAAGCAGAACTGCTTATAGACCAACATCTGCACTGCTCCTGAGAAAGCATGTCTTCATCATATAGCCTAGAACACCAAGAGATTCTAGAAATCTAAATAGCATGTCAATTAAAACAGATATCACTTTATGGATACATAAATATTTTAACGGTAGCAAGAAGTGGAATTAACTCTATTTTTTTTCTGATTCTTCATGATTCTTCAAAACATTTCATTTTTTTTCTGAATCTGTATGAAATGTTTCATTTTAAAATATCCATTCATCCACAGGAAAATCAAGTTATATATAACAGTCTATTTTTTGTAAACTTAATTGAAAGAATAATTATCCTTTAATAAAATTCAGTGTTTCTAAAATCATGAAATTCTCTTTCTAAGTTCATACTGATGTTAATTGCTATCAACTGAATTGACATTTTTTCTGTATTACATGTATTCAAAGTGAACCGATTTTTTTTAAATCACATCAATTATCTATGTATAGAAGTCAAGCATGCATCTGATTCAGAACAGAGTGACAAATGTCAATTGTCTATGCAGATCAAAGTTAATTTTCTAAGAAAATCTTCTTGACTTGTTTTGAATTCTGAAATGAGACTTTCAGACTCTTAGAGAGTCGATACCACGACAACAATGCTCCAATGTTTAGTGTGCCACTATGTGAGAAAGAATCCCACCTCCTATCACTAGAGAGCAGAGGTCTGCTGTTGTCGAGACAACCTATCCTGGCCAGGCAATCAATGCATGTCTCAAAGTCTCTTCTCTCAGCGAGACATTTTGACAATTCCTTTTTCTTTCCTGACCAGGAAATGTTTGCTGGTGTGAGAGGAACATGGTCACTGTTAACAGGACATCACATGGAGCAGACATATTTATGGCGTCAGATTTCCAACATGACCAGACCTTGGGTGACATGACACATATCCGACTAAAGCTTCAACAACACTACTAAGACTTAAAACCGCTGTATTTTTCTTCAATTCATTATCAATATTGTCAGAAGCTTAATCATCAACAATAATCAACGCTTTTACAAAGATTATAAATATTCTATCAATTTTCAATGAAACAAGATTTTCAAGACCTCAACTCAATTAAAACAGTTTTTTTATATCTGAACACAAATTTATAAGCTTTAAACTCCATTTAAATCATTAAATCTGTTAACTTCATAGCCCATCAAATTAACATACTAAAAGCCTAATGTCAGGTTACTATGCCTCTTAATTATTAAAAAAGAAATTAATTTAAAAGATTTTAGCCTATTTGGCCCCTGTGACCTTGAATGAATGTCAAGGTATTTAATTTGAACATACTTGGAAACACAACAAATCATGTCACCTTCTATCAAACTCCAAGATGGTGGTCTATCAGCCATCTTGTTGATTGATCGGTCCCAAAATGCACTATTCACAACTAGATCCCAAGGGGAACCTACATATGGAATTTGAGAAAGATCCTTGCAGTACTTTCTGTGAAACAAACTTCAACTTTCAAAATTCAAGATAGCGACTGGTCACCCATCTTTTTGACCGATCGGTCCCAAAGTCAGTATGCACAATGAGGGCCTAATGGGAACCTAAAGATGTAATTTGAGAATGATTTCTTCAGTACTTTCTGAGAAATAGTGGTAACAATTTTTTACTACCAAAATCCAAGATGGCAGCCTGATGGCCATCTTGCTGACCTGTTGCTCCCTAAAAGCAAATAAGCACAAATATGGCCCTAAGGGAACCTACATATGAAATTCGAGAATGATCCATTCGGTACTTCCTGAAAAATAGCTATAACAAACTTTAACTACCAAAATCCAACATGGCTGCCTGATGGCCATCTTGTTGACCAATTGGTCCAAGAATGCACACCTTGGGCCCTACGGGCACCTAAATATGAAATTTGAGAATGATCCCTTCAGTACTTTCTGAGAAATAGCGATACAAACTTTAACTATCAAAATCAAAGATGGCTGCCTGGTGGCCATTTTGTTGAACAATTGGTCCCAAAATGCAATATGCACAACAAGGGCGCTAGGAGAACTTACATATGAAATTTGAGAATGATCCCTGCAGTACTTTCTGAGAAATAGCGATAACAAAGTTTAGCTATCAAAATCCAAGATGGCTGCCTTCCAAGATGGCTGCCTTGCATGCAGCCATCTTGTTGACCGATTGGTCCCAAATTGCAAAATGCATATTTAATTTAACTCCCTAGGAAAACCTACATATGAAATTTGAGAGAGATCCCTTCATGACTTTTTGAGAAATAGCAATAACAAGAATCGTTAACAGATTAACAGACACTGACCACAGACGAAAGGCGATTTGAATAGCCCACCATCTGATGATGGTGGGCTTAAAATAAAACTCCTTCAAAATTTTTTTTTTTTTTCACTTCAAGATTGATAAAGCATGCACCGTAGTTTCAGCAAAAACTGTGTAGTCAACTAGTTGTGGGAGAAATATATACTGACTGGGAGTGACAAAATGTAATATTTTGATTGATGAACACTTATATTGTCAACATGAATGTAGACTGCAGCTGAAATGGGATATATAGACCTGATGTGGAGATGTACTGTTGGGACAAAAGGCAGTCCATTCATTATAACATTATGATTAACTCAAGCAGAAGTAGAGATAATTGTTATGCAAGAATATTCCATTACCGTGAGCGTCTCATTCATGCACAATGTCAATACTGGTAAAAATAGTAGTTTTGTATCCTAGAAGGTGAAATAGATATTTCATATCCGTCTTCATCTTGAGTACAGACTTCCACACAATGAATCATTAATAACAATATTAATTAACAACTAAATTATTTCCAATATCACATTGCACAAAATTTATTGTAACACTGAAATACTACTTGAAAGGTGACTTTTCCACAATATTTATTTGTGGAAATTCTTTAACACTTAGTTGAAATTATTTAAAAAATTTACAAATAAATTACAATCTTATTATAGCTCTAAACAAATGTTGCACTTTAAAAATGTGTCTATTGTAATTTTAGAAGTGCAAACTTCTGTAAAAAGTCAGCGTCATTGCAATCAGCGTACCATTAAACTTTAAAGGGAGTACTGATGACGAGCTGGGTAACAAAGTCGAACACAAACTCAAAAACGTAATCATGCTTTCCCACTCGATTCACTTAATGGCAAATGTAGGTTGCATTGGCTTACCTCCCTTGAGATTCGATCAAATTATTTAAGTGTCTCGTACTATGATCGTGACGCCATAGAATGAGTCAGATACCAGTATATCTTTAAATACTTTCAATTTTTTTTTCGTTGCAGAAAAAACATCCTGAAGTTGATTTTTTCTTAAAGGTAATTTCTTTTCTGACATAGATATTTCTTTCTTAGTTGTAAGGCTAAATTTGGATGACCCAGCAAAGGCTGTTCCTTCAATCTATTTTAATATTTTTTTTAGTTTCGTTTTTTTTTATTTGGTGTGTTAAGTTTGAATGATTGACCTAATTTGGTAACTAAAGCTTAGCCTTACAACATTTATCTGTAACAAGTATTCATTGCACCTATGAGAAAATTTAACTTTCCCAAGTAGATCCCTCTGACTAGCCGACATGATCGAACACATCTGACATTCTCAGAGCACTTGTAACAAATGGACTACAAAACATTTTCCCACAACACTGGCTCGGTAAAATTAATTTGAGGTTAACATAGAACACGGAGAAGGTACAGGTATTTATCTGATTATTGGCCAAAGCTACATCTATATGATATATCTTTTAAAATGTAAGGAAAAGTAACTTCTGACCTAAAATGCTTGTAAGATATCATGCAATGTTTAGGAACAAATCAATGAGATCAAATATATATATGTAGTGGTCAATAATGTAAGTGCATGGTCAGTAAAGTCACTAGCAAGTCAAGAAAGTGGTCAGTATAAATTAAGTCAGTGCATGGCAAATAAAGGCAGTGGTCAGTTAACTAAATCATTGGTCAGTACAGTAAGTGGTCAGTAAATTTTGAGACCAGTAAAGTCAGTGGTCAGTTAACTAAATCATTGGTCAGTATGGTCAATGGTCACTTAATTTTGTAAAGTCAGAGGTCAGTAAAGTCAGTGGTCAGTAAAGTCAGTGGTCAGTAAAGTCAGTGGTCAGTAAAATCAGTGGTCAGTAAAATCAGTGGTCAGTAAAGTGACCAATAAAGTCAGTGGTCATTATTGCTAAGGGTCAGTAAATTCAGTGGTCAATAAAGTCAGTCAGGTTAATATAGTCAGTGGTCAGTAAAGTCAGTGGTAAATAAAGTCAGTGGCCAGTAAAGTCTACGGTCAGTATTGTCAGAGGTCTGTCAAGTCAGTGGTCATGCAATAATGTCAGTGGTCGGTGGTTAGTAAAGTCAGTGGTCAGTAATATCAGTGGTCAGAAAAGTCGGTGGTCAGTAAAGTCAGTGGATAATAAAGTTAGTGGCCAGTAAAGTCATTGGTCTGTGAATCAATACAATGGTCAGTAAAGACAGTGGTCAATAGTGTCAGTGGTCAGTAAAGTCAGTGGTTAATCAAGTCAGTTGTCAATAAAGTCAGTCAAGTCAATAAAATCAGTGGTCAGCTATTTACAGTAGTCAGTCTAGTCAGTCATGTCAGTGGTCTGTTCCTAATGTCAGCGGTCATTACAGTCATGATACACTGTAAGTTGTAGGTAAATATAAGTATACCTTAGAGACTCCCTAAAGACAATTCATACTAGACAGAAGATTTGACCCATGTAGTGAATACTGGGAATAATTGTCAGTCAAACTTTCCTGTAACTGAGGGGATTTAAACTTATTGCATTTGCCAGCCATGTGATCGATAGGAAAGCTGAAGTACGCCATGTAGAGTAAAGCTGGGCACCATATATGTCCCTCAATGACTCTGTAAACCAATCTATCTAAGACTAGTCATTTTTTGTTCAGTCGTTTATGATAAGAAGTTGTTATTATAGATTGCATCCTCTGCTTCGTGTGCTGTTTCCAGCCTGGTTAAGTCTGATGGAGCCAAAAGTCTACACAAAGGTTAAATGCAAACCTAACATTTTGTTAAACATTAAAGCTTTAATTTTGAGACCATAAATGTACATATACCAAATCTCCTTTCAATTTAAGTAAAGGTCCAAAACTTCTTCTGAAAATGTCCTTATATGTTAAAGTTCTAAAAGAAAAGGTGAGTTTAAAGGCTTAATAGTTTCTTCCAGATGATTGATAACTCAAGGCTTCTATAAATTCACAATGATGAAATTATGCAGTCAGTTAGAAAAAATAATGAATAAAGAGAACGTGTTTAACATTTCAATCAAAGTAAGAGAGAACTACATATTCTTCTGGATATCAATAATGGTTAAATGTCATTTGATCCAAGCAAAGACTCCCAATCCAAATTAAACTTTTTTACAAAGACATTGTAACTGAACACATAGCACTTTGATAAATGTCAATCCTTTTGACATGCTGCAGTTTTTGAAGTTGATCTCTCACCTTTTAAATTAACACTGAAATCTAAAAGAATTCCGTTTGTTCACAAGGACATGTAATTCAGTATCATGCTCAGAAACAAACATAGTTTTGTTACATTTAAACATCTTCTTTATTTGAAGTTTGACCTTGGTATTTAAACCAATTTCTGTGCCAAGTTAGTTCGCAAAGTTTCACTTATTAGCATAGACACGCGAGTTGTATTCATACATATTTGACAATAAGGTTAAATTATGTAATATTGGCAACTAATGAGAACTCATTTAATTGACCTTAAAATCAATAAGAACTGTAGCTACATTAAATTAGTTTTGACATTATACAAGAGGCCCATAGACTTGAACAGTCCCCTGATAATGACATATTAAACAAATTTGAAAAAAAAAAGTCAAATAAAATTATCATTATAAAAAACAATATGTCAGAATGTTACTGTCATTAAATTTTTATGTTAAAACTTGTCCAAGAATTGTTAGACTGTAAACCAAGTTTTAAAAGATCAGTGAATTTACTCAAGTAATTTCTCATTGACCTATAGTGTAACTATTTGACCTCGATCTTCAGGTATGTGTGATTATTTGACATTGATCTTAAGTCATGTGTAACTATTTGATCTTGATCTTCAGTCATGTATTACTATTTGACCTTGATCTTCAGTCATGTGTAATTATTTGACATTGATCTTCAGGCATGTGTAATTATTTGACATTGATCTTCAGGCATGTGTTACTATTTGACATTGATCTTCAGGTATATGAAAATAGTTGACCCTGATCTTCAGTCATGTGTAACTATTTGAAATTGATTTTTAGGCATGTATAACTATTTGACCTTGATCTTCACTCATGTGTAACTATTTGACCTTGATCTTCAGTCATGTGTAACTATTTGACATTAATCTTCAGGCATATGAAAATAGTTGACCTTGTTCTTCAGTCATGTGTAACTATTTGACCTTGATTTTCAGTTATGTGTAACTATTTGACATTGATCTTCAGGCATGTGTAACTATTTGACATTGATTTTCAGGCATGTGTAACTATTTGACCTTGATCTTCAGTCATGTGTAACTATTTGACCTTGATCTTCAGTCATGTATAACTATTTGACCTTGATCTTCACAGTCATGTGTAACTATTTGACATTGATCTTAAGGCATGTGTAACTATTTGACCTTGATCTTCAGTCATGTGTAACTATTTGACCTTGATCTTCAGTCATGTGTAACTATTTGACCTTGATCTTCAGTCTTGTGTAATTATTTGACCTTGATCTTCAGTCATGTGTAACTATTTGACCTTGATCTTCAGTCATGTGTAACTATTTGACCTTGATCTTCAGTCATGTGTAACTATTTGACCTTGATCTTCAGTCATGTGTTACTATCGGACTAGTTCTGACACTGTATCTTGTGTTACTATTTGACTTTTACCCCATGTCTTGTGTGACCCTTTTCACTTTCACCCTAATCTAATGAATCATTAATACTTGTGACCAGTTTTGATAATGAGATTTGTTATGTTTGACCTAGATACCTTTTTTGTGATATCAATATCAGTAGGATTGTATCTATATAGCTAGTACTGATCTCAACAATCATTTGTTCTGATGCCAACCTATCCCTGAAAGATCCATTAAGTATTGTGTGCTACACACTGACTGTATTACTTCCTTTTCTTTTTCTATAAAGAGAGATTTACTGAATTAGTGTTTCTTCAGCTTCATTGAAACAGTTTAAATCTCAATATGATAGATGTTTCAATGAAAACAAAAAATTAAACAATTAAACTCATTGATTGCCTCTACAGGAGAAAGGCATTCAATATTTTAAGTAAAACATCTGAAAGTATTCCTAATTTGTAATTTTTTTTCACGGCATGAATGAGTTAAGTTGACAATGCTTTATGAATCTCTAGGTCCAAATATCATTGTCACTTTTGGGCTAGAATTTCCTGGGAAAAGGCTTCCAACATTCTCCCAAGTAAAGTCTAGCTCTAATAGCTGTCTCATTGATTCTAACGTTCTTCTGTTTGAGAAAGCAAAATAGGAGGAAATAATTTGCCTATTTTTGCCCATTATGAATATCAACCCACTGTCTGTATTTCAATATGATGTAAGTGTGATTTGGACTGTCAACTTAATCTACACTACATCATCTCCATAAGTAAAACCATATTCAAACAGATTTAAGTTGAAATGAAAATTGATATAAAAAGCTTAATCATTATAATAATTATACACTTACAATAAAAAGTCTAATTTTATAAACTGTTATCGGCCATCAAGAAAACTGTCAGACATACAGTATTTTACAGATAAAGCTGACCAATCTGATGTGTTGCATTCCTTGTGTCTCCAATACCATTTTACCATTGGCATGAAACAGACATAAGGAATGTTTATATCATTCCGTACATACTGCAGGAGCCAATATTCATATTACATTACAAACTTGTAAACAATATTGATGAAATTAATGTCAAGTTCTTCAAGAAAACAATTAAATGACGTAATTTAATTGGAAAAAAAAAGTCAACTTCTAAACTGTTATCATTTCATTTTCAACACTATCATGAAATAATCCACTTACACATCAAGAAGTGTTATAAACACACATTAAATATAATGAACCTAAATTTAAGGGAAATTGGCAAGACTTAAGGCATGATTATTCTGCTTTAATATCTGATAATTATATCACAATGTCAAAGAAAATCTGTTGTATCATTAATGTCTACTCGTGATATCAATACCATATATATTCTATGTACACCCTTTAAAATATTATGTGGCATTGTTTTTTGTATATATAAGTACATGCACCTGCATCCCCGGTAAAGTCGACAGATTACACCAACCTAATGGTAAGTGTTACCACTGCCTTGTCAATGTGACTTAGATGTAAAGATCAATGGTCACAAAAAGCTTTACATTAACCATTAGGTAAAATGATGAGAATAAAATGGATATAATTACTATATCATACATCATTGACTACCAATACCCGAGATATCCTACATTTGGGAATAGTAATTTGGCACCATTTTTATCATATTATATCTACTCTGTAGTATAGCTATCAGCGACTACAATATATCTTTTCCTGACAATGACTGCTCCTTAGGATAACAACCCAGTAAAAGTACAATAAACTTTTGATAAATGAAATGATAAAGATTGAGAAAAAACTTGTATTTAGCTGTATCTCAGAAAAAACAGGATATTTATCGTAGGGATTAAATTCTCTCCTTTATGGTATTAGATGGATAATTGATTTTACTGAATATTTCTACCATCATTCATTTCTATGGACAGACTGTTTGACTTTTATATGTTTTGTAATTTCTAGGCTTGATAATGAGTTTATCCTTGTGAAATATTATGTCATTATTCTGGAAGTTCCTCTCATACAACCTATTTCTATTAAATCAATTTGAGTTCCTCTGAGCGTTTTATTGCTTTTGATAGTTATATGCCATATTTCACAACCAAGTTTTACAAATGCTACACAAATTTTTATGCTTAGATTTCAGCTTAATACATCATATTTGATACAAAACAGAGCTATAACTATTGCGCCAAACAAACCCAATCTGTGATAATAAATAAACAAAAAACAACAAAAGCCATTCAGATCTATTTGTCTAAAATAAATCAAAAAATGAATATCTCTAAAAATCAATACGCTTGAGAAATATATTTTAGGTCTTGGAGAAAAGTTATCAAATATGTATCACAATATGACAGTTATGAATGCCAACTGAAATTTGGAATTGATTTTTGGTCTCATATTTCATCATTTTTTACCTTTAGTTATGAATCTTTTTTCCTTATGATTTCAAAATAACAGATTAAAAATATCACTTGTAATATTGGCAAAGATGTTGATCATCAGAAAACTAATCTCCATAGATCTAACACAGATAAGAACTAGAGTCTCCATAGATCTAACACAGATAAGAACTAGAGTCTCAATAGATCTAACAAAGATAAGAACTAGAGTCCCTATAGATCTAACACAGATAAGAACTAGAGTCTCCATAGATCTAACACAGATAAGAACTTGAGTCTCCATAGATCTAACAAAGATAAGAACTAGAGTCCCTATAGATCTAACACAGATAAGAACTAGAGTCTCCATAGATCTAACACAGATAAGAACTAGGGTCCCTATAGATCTAACACAGATAAGAACTAGAGTCTCCATAGATCTAACACAAATAAGAACTAGGGTCCCTATAGATCTAATACAGATAAGAACTAGAGTCTCCATAGATCTAACAAAGATAAGAACTAGGGTCCCTATAGATCTAACACAGATAGGAACTAGAGTCTCCATAGATCTAACAAAGATAAGAACTAGAGTCCCTATAGATCTAATACAGATAAGAACTAGAGTCTCCATAGATCTAACAAAGATAAGAACTAGAGTCCCTATAGATCTAACAAAGATAAGAACTAGAGTCCCTATAGATCTAACAAAGATAAGAACTAGAGTCCCTATAGATCTAATACAGATAAGAACTAGAGTCTCCATAGATCTAACAAAGATAAGAACTAGAGTCCCTATAGATCTAACAAAGATAAGAACTAGAGTCTCCATAGATCTAACACAAATAAGAACTAGGGTCCCTATAGATCTAATACAGATAAGAACTAGAGTCTCCATAGATCTAACAAAGATAAGAACTAGGGTCCCTATAGATCTAACACAGATAGGAACTAGAGTCTCCATAGATCTAACAAAGATAAGAACTAGAGTCCCTATAGATCTAACACAGATAAGAACTAGAGTCTCCATAGATCTAACAAAGATAAGAACTAGAGTCCCTATAGATCTAACACAGATAAGAACTAGAGTCCCTATAGATCTAATACAGATAAGAACTAGAGTCTCCATAGATCTAACAAAGATAAGAACTAGAGTCCCTATAGATCTAACACATATAAGAACTAGAGTCTCCATAGATCTAACACAAATAAGAACTAGGGTCCCTATAGATCTAATACAGATAAGAACTAGAGTCTCCATAGATCTAACACAGATAAGAACTAGAGTCCCTATAGATCTAACACAGATAAGAACTAGAGTCTCCATAGATCCAACACAGATAAGAACTAGAGTCTCCATAGATCTAACACAAATAAGAACTAGGGTCCCTATAGATCTAATACAGATAAGAACTAGAGTCTCCATAGATCTAACAAAGATAAGAACTAGAGTCCCTAAAGATCTAACACAGATAAGAACTAGAGTCTCCATAGATCTAACACAAATAAGAACTAGGGTCCCTATAGATCTAATACAGATAAGAACTAGAGTCTCCATAGATCTAACAAAGATAAGAACTAGGGTCCCTATAGATCTAACAAAGATAAGAACTAGAGTCCCTATAGATCTAACAAAGATAAGAACTAGAGTTCCATAGATCTAACAAAGATAAGAACTAGAGTCCCTATAGATCTAACAAAGATAAGAACTAGAGTCCCTATAGATCTAACACAGATAAGAACTAGAGTCTCCATAGATCTAACACAGATAAGAACTAGACTCACTATAGATCTAACATGATCTAGGGGTGGGAAAGTTTGAGAGAGGGGAATCTAGTGTAGGGAAATTTTGAGGTGGGGTAGTTTAGGGTAGAAAGTTTTGGGGGTGAGAATGTTAAAGATAAAGGAATGCATGTGAGATAGGAGAGTTTAACATTTCTATTTGTCAACCTTAACCTCTTTGGATAATATGACATGGAACTATACATTTATAAGGTCTCCTTTTAATGGAACTGCTGAATTTTTCACAAATTTACCTGTATGTAGCTGGGGGGGGGGGGGCATTCTATAAAATTCTATAATCTGATAATTTTGTGGGTTTACATGTATAACTTACAACCCAATATCCTACTTAAAGAGTTTTTTCCCTAAATCTATGGTCTAAAATTCTATAATCTGATAATTTTGTGGGTTTACATGTATAACTTACAACCCAATATCCTACTTAAAGAGTTTTTTCCCTAAATCTATGGTCTAAAATGACACAGCATGAAAAGTCTAAAAATGATATGATGATCCGAGATAGCATCACCGTGTTCAACTCATGCATATATGCATAAATGTCTTAAAGCTGAACAGCGATATGACTCAAACACCATAAATCGCCAGAAATTGATAAAAAAAATACCAGCTAGTTATTGATCAGAAAGTCCAGTACTGCACGAAATCATCAATGGCCATAAACCTGATTGCACAAAATTACCAATATCCTCACGAACACACCAAGTATCACAAGTACATAGGGTTTCTCTGACTGTGGGCGAAGCATGAGTAACACACTACAATACTCCACAAGGAGACGTATTCTGTGGCATCTCATCAACAGATACTCTGACAACAACAAAATACAAATGGCTAATGTCTTCATTCACACAAAACTAAACTGTTTTAAATTAGTATATGATTAGGGAAACTTGATCCAGCACATAACTTCAGGAAACAGTCATTCTAATTGTTGTAATCCCAGAACTCTTCAAGCATATAAGTTTTAACTAAAATGAAAGTATTTCACAATTAAAACTAATATGAGAGAATCATGTTTTCTGTTTAATATGCCTCAATGCTGTAGTCCTAAAAAACAAACAATTTTACCTTAAATAGAGGATGCATAAAGTCGTTAACTAAGCAATCTTATTTTTCATGCTTGAGTATAAATGGGCATATATTTTCTTTCCTCATCGTTTATATTTCTAAATAAAAAGAAAAAAAAAAATCCACCCAAAATGCACACTAACGTTAGAAAAAGTGACATTGACCTTTGACCTCTGGTCCTGAAAGTGTGTCATGACAATTTACATGGAGTCCAATCTTTCTTCAATTATGTTTAAAAAATTGTTGGTGTGATTTAAACCAATTAAGAAATTCAAGTTACCTGCCATTTTCTAAAAAGTTAAGCTGTTTTAGTCTTAACCTTTCTTCAGTAGCTTTTATAAGTAAAAGGAATGTTACCATATGGCATGTTGTATTCAATTGAATTCTTTATGATAATATTTTGGCAGACTCGTCAAAAACACAGAGACGTTATATTTTAGATAAACCTAAAAAAAGAGGACTACATTTAACAGCAAGACTACATTGAACAGTATAGAATACAAGAAAAGTATTTCCCATGATCTGAGGTCATTAAAAACAACTTCCTGTGTGTTTCATTACTCCCTCTAGTGTCTAGGAGAAAGATCGACACTAAATAGCTGTCTTGGCCAGCCAATCTACTTCTCGATAGACATGCAATGCAATGTAAATGCATATGTGTGTCTAATTTTTGTCATGGTTACTGACCTCAAAACAAACCTGCTGTGTTTAAAGAGTACCAGTATGTCATGCAGAAAAGTAACACATCAGAAATTCACATAAACCCACTTGGTATAGCCCCCAAAGGGAGCACTGATTTCTGACCAGCTGATACTAATTTCATCACCAATATGGACACAATGTGTCTCAGGAGAGTTCAGTTCTGTCTTTTACCTTAAGGTCATTGGCTCAAGACAAAGTCGTTAGGTTAAGATATATGACTCCCAGCTTATATTTATAGAAAAAGAAGCATATTTCTGGTGAAGGCCTGGCCAAAAACCATCATCCACTTAGCAGGTTTTCAGAAACAATCACTTTCAATTTCATTGCATGTCTATATACAGGTTAACATGGCAATCCATATGAGGATTAAGGTATCAAGAAATAGATAACATATCTGTAGGATGCCAGCTATAAACAGACTTAAAACCACCCAGTTGGAAGGGCAATTTTCTATAAAATGGCACACCTAAAAGGCATGTTTCAAAACTGATTGGCAGGATTTTTCCCCCCGAAATATCCTTATCCAACTGAAAATTTCTTAAAGGAGAAGCTTAACCTTTCAAATAGCCATTACAGTGATGGTTTCTCTATTCAACAATAAAGTGATAAAGTTTAGAGAATTGACCTTTATTCATGACAATGGTTGTTAAGTTGAAGGTCAAGTTTTCCCTGAAATTTTTTTTCTTTCAAAAACTAAAGAATTTTATGAAAAATTGATAGCAACATTTTAGGTATATTCATTAACACTTTTAGTATAACTTCTATGATAGAGTTTGTCAAAGCTTAAAGCAGTAATAATTTAGGAAAATAATAAAAATAACAAGGACATAGTCATTCAGATCCCTGGCCAATGGAGAGCTAAATCAATTAATGCATTAATTTTATATGCTAGTAAGAGTATAGGGAAAGTATTTTAAAACCCGACTGCAATTGAAGAATTTTAACAAAGTGAAACCAACTTTGAAAACATTTGCTTCTTTGAAAAATACCAGAATTGATCTTAGCTTTAACAAAGTTCAGCAGCTAACAGTGCGATTTTTGATTTGTTTTAAACAGCGACGAGTTACATAGGAATTAAGTGAATGTTCATAGTAATTGAGTTTGATATATCTGAGTTTTACTGCATGCATATTATAATACAAAATTAGAAGTCCTACATAAAATGTGTCTATGAAGTTTCATGGAAATATCTCTGCTGGTTTTAGAGATGTGCTCCGGAAACGATTCTTACACAAAAATCTGCCATTTTCAGCAATGTTTCCATGGTTACAGAAAAAAGTACAAAAAGTGAAAACCTTAAAATAGCAAAAGGCACTACTAGACCATAAGACAAAGTGTCTATGATGGTATGGTGGAAATATCTCTTCTGGTTTTAGAGTTGTGCTCCGGAAACGATTCTTACACAAAAATCTGCCATTTTCAGCAATGTTTCCATGGTTACAGAAAAAAGTACAAAAAGTGAAAACCTTAAAATAGCAAAAGGCACTACTAGACCATAAGACAAAGTGTCTATGATGTTTCATGGAAATATCTCTGCTGGTTTTAGAGTTGTGCTCCGGAAACGATTCTTACACAAAAATCTGCCATTTTCAGCAATGTTTCCATGGTTACAGAAAAAAGTACAAAAAGTGAAAACCTTAAAATAGCAAAAGGCACTACTAGACCATAAGACAAAGGGTCTATGAAGTTTCGTGGAAATATCTCTTCTGGTTTTAGAGTTATGCTCCGGAACGAACCTGGTACAAAAATATGATATTTTCAGCAATGTTTCCATGGTTACAGAAAAAATGCAAAAAATGAAAACCTAAAAATTGCAAAAGGCACTACTAGACCATAAGACCAATGTGTGTATGAAGTTTCGTGGAAATATCTCTACTGGTTTTAGAGTTATGCTCCGGAAACCATTCGTACGGACGGACTGACGGACGGACGGACGGACGGAACCCATTTGTATATCCCCCGCCAACTTCGTTGGGCGGGGGATAACAATCACATTTTCTCTGCAACAAACTCTGAAAGGGAGTGAATCGCCTCTCAAAGGGAGATAACGGGTTTCTAGGAGTGACTAGTGGTCTCTCCATAGAAGGGAGATAACCAACACATCAGAAGTGACACCTCCTTAAGGGAGATAATCACATCTAAAATTAAGTAACCTTGTTTTCAATAGAAATAAACATCTCAAGATGTCCAAAGGTGACGAACCCTCAACTAGACAGATCACTTAAAAAATTCCTTTCTGTTTTCAAAAGACTTGATCAACTTTCCAACCAACTCTGCAAGGGAGATAACCATCTTTAAACGGGAGACCAACTCTGCAAGGGAGATAACCATCTTTAAAAGGGAGACAACCTGACCTCTTCACAGAACATAACCATGTCTAGAAAATTGATAATAAAAAACGAAGACTGTAAGGAAAAACATTTAACTTTTAATCAAATCATGTAGTCTTTTAATTGGTAAAAATAAAAACATATTATTTCACGAAAAACAAATTAAATGCCACTAGTGAAAATAGGAAAGGATGTTTTTTTTTTCACCTGAAATTTATAGACAACATTACATTATAGAACTGCTAGCTTACATCCCCTTAGATAGTATAAATTTTCTTTTACCATCTTCTCCTTTTTATATTTATGCACATTTAACTGCTAAACACATTATACATCAGGAAATTGCTGCACACATGCTATTAAGGCTATTATGTAGTAAATAAAATTTCTGTCGCTCTTTTTTTCAAGGACGTATGCATGAATAGAATAGCAGTCACCCTTCAAAGTATGGCTTTGTTTTATAATATCATAAAAGCAGTTTTAGAATTCTGACTGTCTTTATATTTACCCTATCCCTTTTATGACATATGTTTTTATAACTCTCTTTTGAACAAACATCTTTTTAGTATTGTATAAAATTCATTCCTTTTCTATAAAAAAACATTATTATATGCATAACTTTGTCTTTCTAATGTGTGAATGATCCATCCAAGTACATATGGACCACTCTCAAAAAAACATGTCGGCAAGGTATAAGAAATTTGACAGCAGACAATGAAAATATCCAATTCTGTGTAGTATTTAATGATTCTAAAAGAAAGTCTTAATAACTATATAAAATTATTGGAGACAAGAAAAAAGATTGTTTGTTACGTCAACAGATGTTGGATAAAACCAGCATAAAGCTGTCTATTTTAAAACAAGTAGGCTTTTGTGACAACCTTGGAACCCCACAGATACCAATATGTCTATTTTGACACCAAAATGGCATGGCTAAATTACGATTTACCTTGGAATAGTCCAACCTTCTGGTGGTTGTGGTGTAATTTTCTGTGCTATCACAATCAACAGAAAGGTTGAACTTATTGACGGTAAATTGTACTCTATTTATGTCATTTTGGCATATTAAAATCCACATGTGAATGGTTGTCCCATTATGTTTAGTGATGCCATCTTATACTTTCCTTGACACAGCCAAACCTTTAGCCTTATTTACAATGAAGAAGGCACTGAGGTCTTACTGCATTGTGAGCAATACCAACGTTCACAAAGTTGGCAGTGTAATGGGCTAGCACTGAATGAGTTGCCTTTGCTAAACGGTTTAGATGTATGCAATCCTGAGACACCATTCCATAGCTACATGCAGCCTCTTACTTTGACATAAAGAATACAGCATATTTTTTTATATGAGGATTTTATTTAATCTTGCTGAAGACTTATCTAGTTAATTGCTGAAGTCACGCTCATAAAAGAGTTAGCTCCGAAGAACTTTATAATCAATTCTCACAATTGAAAAGTTCATCCGTCTTACGGCAGTGGCTGATCGAGAATGTACCTGAAGCTTTCGTGTTACATAGCATTGCTGTGCCTTGAGGCACAACCCTTATAGATCTTGTAATATCAACAACGCAAAACTTGGACAAATTAGAAGATCATAGAGATAACAAAATCATCATGTGGAAACATAGCCATCGTATATGCTTGGCTCATCAGATTCACTAGTTTGATACAATTACAACGACTTTGAAGGCCACTTTTGACTAGAACGATCAGTATTGATAGTGTTTGTTGGAGGAGACAACTGTGATGTAAATAAGTCACTCCTTACTGGTGATCTACAGAATCAATAGTAAAAAACACCTTCTCTATCTGTGTGAGCTAAGGCAATCCACATAAAAGGTGATTTAGTCAGCAAAAGGTATACATGAGGGTTCTTTTGCAACTTTCTTTCTACCAATATATATGTTTTTTTATCCAGCAGCATGCCAGTGTGAGATCCTACGGGACGTCAGGATATCGCTGTATTTAAGGATAATTTACATCTCAAGACCTTACAAAAAATTTCCTTTCCAACTGATAATTTCACATCAGACTTTATGAAACTGATGTGGTCTTAGAAATTTAGAATAGGTTTATGTAAGCTTTAAGCCTTAAGCTTTAAGGCAAGGTCAAAAAAAATCTCATGCAATAGATCCAAATTAAAGGAATAGGGTAACTGAATACAGTTTGATTTGTTTCTTTTTCTATTTACTTAGTGGTGATGTATTTGTTACAATAGTTTGTATGAAATTAATGACAATGCATAGATCTACATGTACACATTTATCATCGATTGCAACACATGTTAATGACTTACATGAATATAAAACCGTAAACTCTCAATGTCTGGATGGAAGCGCAGGTCTTAAGAGTAGAAAGCTAGCAGGGTACCATGTGATCGGCCATGTCACCTTCACCTTTCCAAGTTGCTGCCTGCCAGGAATTGAACTCTGAGCCACCCTAAGGTGAAAGGTGAACGGCTAACTACCACAGCACACAAACACCAAATTATAGTTAATCTCATATCAAACCTTAATAAAGTTAAACCTTAAAAAGTGGCCATCTAAGGGACCAACAAAAATTGGCTGCTTATATATATAAGACAGGCACTTGGTTAAACCAGGTACAGCCAAATCATATAACTAGTAAGTAGATAGAGAGAGTTCACAGTAATGACATCCCAACAAACAAAATTGTGTACATCATTTAAAATTCATCAAGGACAGATAACTGAGGTAAGAAAACCCCATTATAGGACAGATCTGTACCTCCTACAGTGTTTTCCCAACTTTACTTACAAACCAATAAAATAGTACACTGAGCAGCACAATGGAACTCATGAATTCATCATCCAATATGTCTTTTACAGACAGGAATAAATGCATGCATTAGGTATAGTATTCCAAGCAAACGTTCTATTGATTGTGCGAGAGCGTATACTGATGAGTCAAGCTCTAATTGTGTATAATACAAAGTCTGTCAGGGTCCTTCAGCCTCCGCAGCTACGACGCCTTATCACAGTTTTTATCAGATTTCCGTTATTATTCTCCATAAGCATAAATTTTAAAAGATGTCATGCTAATTTTGAATATTTCCATATTACATGAAGAAGGGTATTCAGAAGTTCATTTTAAAATCGGAATCTAGATTGTATAAAAGCCATCAGATTTTACATGTTACAGAAGCAACATAGACTTTTTGTACTTCAGATATTGAATTAGATTTGTTTTGTATTAATATAGATCAGCGTCAATTGATTTTTCTGTAGTCCTAATACAAAAAGCAACAAAAATCAATAAAGACGATAGTGATTGACGGGAACGATTGAAGGTAAGGACAGTATTTAAAGGTTATTTTATGTTCATTTGATCAACTTTATATTCTTCAAAGCATTATCATTGGACACATACAATATACAGTAAATCCCCTATAACTCGAAGGGACCAGGTCAATAGTTCCTGGAATACACGGTATTCCACTCATCCGAAGTTGGTCACAATCAATCGTCAAAACATAGTCAAAATGTCTGGTCTCAAACTGTGTCAATGACATTTCAATTACTGTTATTTTCAGCATTTTGAATTTTAATGAAAGTGGTTTTTGATAGCAATATCAAATTAAAAAAAAAAATGTGTTACATAAAATGAGTGTTTGAAAATTTCTCCGATTCAACGAATATATAGTTTAATACTATTTATTTGATGATACAGGGATATATTTTAGTTCGACATGTGACATGAAATTTTACCTACAAAATAATGAACACCTATACCTAGGAAGATGAAATCCATTGCAATTATAAGTAATAAGGTTTAACGATTCATCATTTATAACAGTTCATTACATTCTTAAATGTTTTCTTTTTTCTGAAGCGCAATGTTTAAGAAAATATTAAAAGAATTAAATTAAATTGTTTCGAAAACAAAAAAGTAATTGTCAAATCAATGCAGGTGTTCCCTTTGTCATGAGGTAGCAGTACATGTATACATTAGCAGCAATATAGAGGGGAATGATCGGAGTCGATTATGATATCCACCGGCGGCTCCAGCAGCTGATAACACAGTTCTGGTCTATGAAATAATGAAGCTTGATAATCACTGCTATTTCTTCCTTGATTAAGTATGACGACGGACAGGTGAGTTAACGAACATTACACGTAAACGAGATAGTCTTGCTCTTTGATTTGACTGAGGATCAGTTTTATTTCATTACCTACTGGATCATACCTGATCAATACCATTAAACAAAGATGATTTATAGGGCTCAGCAAACTGATCTAGGAATTGTAAAAAACATATAAATCTTATATTAAAACAAAAAGATGATTTATAGGGCTCAGCAAACTGATCTAGGAATTGTAAATAACATATAAATCTTATATTAAAACAAAAAGATGATTTATAGGGCTCAGCAAACTGATCTAGGAATTGTAAATAACATATAAATCTTATATTAAAACACAAACAAAGATGATTTATAGGGCTCAGCAAACTGATCTAGGAATTGTAAATAACATATAAATCTTATATTAAAACACAAAGATGATCGATTTATAGGGCTCAGCAAACTGATCTAGGAATTGTAAATAACATATAAAACTTATATTAAAACACAAAGATGATGATTTATAGGGCTCAGCAAACTGATCTAGGAATTGTAAATAACATATAAATCTTATATTAAAACACAAAGATGATTTATAGGGCTCAGCAAACTGATCTAGGAATTGTAAATAACATATAAAACTTATATTAAAACACAAAGATGATCGATTTATAGGGCTCAGCAAACTGATCTAGGAATTGTAAATAACATATAAATCTTATATTAAAACACAAAGATGATCGATTTATAGGGCTCAGCAAACTGATCTAGGAATTGTAAATAACATATAAAACTTATATTTAAACACAAACAAAGATGATTTATAGGGCTCAGCAAACTGATCTAGGAATTGTAAATAACATATAAATCTTATATTAAAACACAAAGATGATTTATAGGGCTCAGCAAACTGATCTAGGAATTGTAAATAACATATAAATCTTATATTAAAACACAAAGATGATTTTATAGGGCTCAGCAAACTGATCTAGGAATTGTAAATAACATATAAAACTTATATTAAAACACAAACAAAGATGATTTATAGGGCTCAGCAAACTGATCTAGGAATTGTAAATAACATATAAATCTTATACTAAAACACAAAGATGATTTATAGGGCTCAACAAACTGATCTAGGAATTGTAAATAACATATAAATCTTATATAAAAACACAAAGTCATGATCGATTTATAGGGCTCAGCAAACTGATCTAGGAATTGTAAATAACATATAAAAATTATATTTAAACACAAACAAAGATGATTTATAGGGCTCAACAAACTGATCTAGGAATTGTAAATAACATATAAATCTTATATTAAAACACAAAGATGATGATTTATAGGGCTCAGCAAACTGATCTAGGAATTGTAAATAACATATAAATCTTATATTAAAACACAACAAAGATGATTTATAGGGCTCAGCAAACTGATCTAGGAATTGTAAATAACATATAAATCTTATATTAAAACACAAACAAGATGATTTATAGGGCTCAGCAAACTGATCTAGGAATTGAATCAAGGCAACCTCTTAGTTATTCACAAGGTTTATTTTAGCCTATTTGACCCCTGTGACCTTGAATAAAGGTCATAGGGCATTTATTTGAACAGACTTGGTAGCCCTTCATCCATGCATCCTGCAGGCCCAATATCAGTACCCTAGGCCTTCTGGTTCTTGAGAAGAAATCGTTTAAAGATTTTAGCCTATTTGACCCCTATGACCTTGAAAGAAGGTCAAGGTCATTTATTTGAACAAACTTGGTAGCCCTTCATCCCAGCATTCTACAGGCCTAATATCAGGTCTCTAGGCCTCTTAGTTATTCACAAGAAGTTGTTTAAAGGATTTTAGCCTATTTGACCCCGTTGACCTTGAATGAAGGTCAAGGTCATTTATTTGAACAAACTTGGTAGCCCTTCATCCCAGCATGTCACAGGCCCAATATCAGTACCCTGGGCCTTCTGGTTCTCGAGAAGAAGTCTTTTAAATATTTTAGCCTATTTGACCCCTTTGACCTTGAATGAAGGTCAAGGTCATTCATTTGAACAAACTTGGTAGCCCTTCATCCCAGCATGCCACAGGCCTAATATCAGGTCTCTAGGCCTCTTAGTTATTCACAAGAAGTTGTTTAAAGGATTTTAGCCTATTTGACCCCTGTGACGAATGAAGGTCAAGGTCATTTATTTGAACAAACTTGGTAGCCCTTCATCCCAGCATCCTACAGGCCCAAAATCAGTACCCTAGGCCTTCTGGTTCTTGAGAAGAAGTTGTTTAAAGGATTTTAGCCTATTTGACCCCTTTGACCTTGAATGAAGGTCAAGGTCATTCATTTGAACAAACTTGGTAGCCCTTCATCCCAGCATGTCACAGGCCCAATATCAGTACCCTGGGCCTTCTGGTTCTCGAGAAGAAGTGGTTTAAAGACTTTAGCCTATTTGACCCCTTTGACCTTGAATGAAGATCAAGGTCATTGATTTGAACAAACTTGGTAGCCCTTCATCCCAGCATGCCACAGGCCTAATATCAGGTCTCTAGGCCTCTTAGTTATTCACAAGAAGTTGTTTAAAGGATTTTAGCCTATTTGACCCCTGTGACCTTGAATGAAGGTCAAGGTCATTTATTTGAACAAACTTGGTAGCCCTTCATCCCAGCATCCTACAGGCCCAATATCAGTACCCTGGGCCTTGTGGTTCTTGAGAAGAAGTTGTTTACAGATTTTAGCCTTTTTGACCCCTTTGACCTTGAATGAAGGTCAAGGTCATTCATTTGAACAAACTTGGTAGCCCTTCATCCCAGCATGCCACAGGCCTAATATCAGGTCTCTAGACCTCTTAGTTATTCACAAGAAGTTGTTTAAAGGATTTTAGCCTATTTGACCCCTGTGACCTTAAATGAAGGTCAAGGTCATTTATTTGAACAAACTTGGTAGCCCTTTATCCCAGCATCCTACAGGCTGAATATCAGAACCCTGGGCCTTCTGGTTTTTGAGAAGAAGTCGTTTAAAGATTTTAGCCTATTTGACCCTTGTGACCTTGAATGAAGATCAAGGTCATTCATTTGAACAAACTTGGTAGCCCTTCATCCCAGCAACCTGCAGGCCAAATATGAGTACCCTGGGCCTTCCGGTTATTGAGAAGAAGCCGTTTGAATGAAAAGTTTACGGACGGCGGACGGCGGACGGCGGATGGCGGACGGCGCATGATGACAATAGGTCATCCTGACCCTTTGGGTCAGATGACCTAATAAAATATAAATCTTATATTAAAACACAAAGATGATTTATAGGGCTCAGCAAACTTATCTAGGAATTGTAAATAACATATAAATCTTATATTAAAACACAAGCAAAGATGATTTATAGGGCTCAGCAAACTGATCTAGGAATTGTAAATAACACATATAAAACTTATATTAAAACACAAACAAAGATGATTTATAGGGCTCAGCAAACTGATCTAGGAATTGTAAATAACATATAAATCTTTATAAAAAACACAAAGATGATCGATTTATAGGGCTCAGCAAACTGATCTAGGAATTGTGAATAACATATAAATCTTATATTAAAACACAAAGATGATTTATAGGGCTCAGCAAACTGATCTAGGAATTGTAAATAACATATAAATCTTTATATTAAAACACAAAGATGATCGATTTATAGGGCTCAGCAAACTGATCTAGGAATTGTAAATAACATATAAATCTTATATTAAAACACAAACAAAGATGATTTATAGGGCTCAGCAAACTGATCTAGGAATTGTAAATAACATATAAATCTTATATTAAAACGCAAGCAAAGATGATTTATAGGGCTCAGCAAACTGATCTAGGAATTGTAAATAACATATAAATCTTATATTAAAACACAAACAAAGATGATTTATAGGGCTCAGCAAACTGATCTAGGAATTGTAAATAACATATAAATCTTATATTAAAACACAAACAAAGATGATTTATAGGGCTCAGCAAACTGATCTAGGAATTGTAAATAACATATAAATCTTATATTAAAACACAAGCAAAGATGATTTATAGGGCTCAGCAAACTGATCTAGGAATTGTAAATAACATATAAAACTTATATTAAAACACAAACAAAGATGATTTATAGGGCTCAGCAAACTGATCTAGGAATTGTAAATAACATATAAATCTTATATTAAAACACATACAATATACAGTAAAACCCCTATAACTCGAAGGGACCAGGTCAATAGTTCCTGGAATACACGGTATTCCACTCATCCGAAATACTAAAACACAAAGATGATTTATAGGGCTCAGCAAACTGATCTAGGAATTGCAAATAACATGTAAATCTTATATTAAAACACAAAGATGATTTATAGGGCTCAGCAAACTGATCTAGGAATTGCAAATAACATGTAAATCTTATATTAAAACACAAACAATGATGACGATTAAATGTTTCATGATTTCAAGCATCAAATTATCATCTACCTTGCTGCTAAAAAAGGTTTATTTTGTTTTGTATGCCCTATAAAGTTAAGGATGTGACAATGGTTTAGAAGTGGAGAAAACTACCTGGTGATAAGCTACCAATCATGGGTTTAAATAACAACAAAGAGAAGGAGATCTACAGTGAGAAATTGGAGAGTTGGCACCTAATGACCAAAGCTTATGACAAAAAGTTTAATGATCAATCATAGATCAAGATCAATTCTCCATGATGTCATGGCATTCTTATAAAATAAGGACTATAATGTTGATAGATTACAGTATAATGCAGAACAAATTCTTCTTCAGAATATACATCTATAATGAAGAAATTTGATTTTCAGATTTCATATACAATTGAGACTTCTATCTAGAACATATTTTAGAAATTTTGGTTTGAAAATTCTTCATAAGGAAATTCTGGAAAATTCCATTTCAAGAACGAAGAAGTTATTCTATGTGGAATCAACTCTATAACATCACAAAGTATTTCAAAAACAAGGTCTACTTTGGAAAATAGTTATAATCTTTGACTTGATCGGTATAAACTTCAGCAAAACTGGTCCAACTGTCTCTACTGTAGCTTAATTGTGACTTATGTCCTGGTGCATAGAAACATCCAATATACCCTCTCTATCTAAGAACACTGTCTAGTCTGCAAAAATTGGAAATACTAGTAATATATTATTGATAACTGAACAGGGTAACCACAAAAAAATCACATAAAACCCGTCATAAAGTAAGTTTTGAGATGAATAAATCAATCAGAATGTGCTTAAATGCTGTGTGTCTTGGCGGTCTATGAATTTTACAGTTTTACAGGGATGGCGACACCAACCAGAGTGTTAATATGTACATGTACCGACGTTATAAGATAATCATTTCCACTGCTTCACCACTGCTTCTGAATCCATACAGCTCCTATACTGAATTCTGACGTCTCTGAAGCTTTCTGCCAATATTAACTGTCATCTATGTACTGAAAGATACTAAAACCTTATCTTCACATACCTCAAAAGTGCTTCAACTGCAGCAGACAGAAGCCACAGGCTTTGATAATGCACACACATATATATATAATCTATATACTTGTATCGATGTTTCTCCTTGTGCCCTGAAGGAATTTGTTAGGGAATAAAACAGCAGGGCATTAAACCATCATGGTTCTTAAGGTTAAATGACTTGTTTGAAGTTTAACGACAGTCAAACATTAAAATGATGCTGGTAGAATGGTGACATATTTGTGTAAGTACATGAGATCCTCTCCTTCCATACATCACTAGACATTTGTATGGACTCAGCATATACAACACACAACAACCACACTAATGCTTTATAGTACCATTAAAATACATATAGAAATCCAAGAGGTCTGCATCATATCTCTGGTCATTTTGGTTTTTGAGAAGACATTTTTTTTAAAGATTTTAATAAGGTATCAAATAATATGCACATTAGATCTAAATTGGTAGCCCAACCCAACCTGTGACGTTACATGCCAATATAATTGTAAATAAATAGCAAAGGTCATGGTACAAGTTCAGTTGTCCTTCAAGCAGACCTGGCCCCGATTTTTCGAAACAAACTTCAGTCAAAAACTTACTTAAGTCAATTTGATTCACATAAGTTACAGAAGGAGAAAAACTTAAGTTTTTACTTAAGTCTGTACCTTTGTTTCGAGAAATCGGGGCCAGGTGGCAAGACTTGAAGATTAATTTTAATTATAAGTACTATATTTCTACTTTTATTATGATCTTAAATTCATGACCAATATCTTTCTTATTGGTCCAACACAATCTTTCCTTCCATTTCTAAGTTCCCTACATGAGTCGGGAGAGCGACCTTCAGTGAGATTCTGAGATTCTATAATGGAAGTGAGTGAAGCCTTGAGGGTGTAAACTCTTGCACCACCTCACTTTGCTAGGGAAATAAGATTCAATTAAAACCTAACAAACAGTTAAACTGGTAAACTTGAAAATATTACTTCTGTTTTGGAAGACGTAGGACAGTTGTTCTGTTAATCAACCATCTAGACATTTCACCTGGGATACCGCAATCACAAATCTAATTCTACAAATTGAACGAGAACATCATACTGTGGTGTTCCCTGACAAACACCCAGTCCACTGCATTTCATTGGTGTGCAGTCTGACGCACCTCCATAACACTAAGGTAAAACATACATCGATCACGAATCAAGCGTAATTTGGCTTTGTCTACCAATGATTGTGTTATATGTCCTGTAGGTATAATCTGTCTACGAGGACTGTCCTAGTCTGTCGTTGTTTTATAAACGTTAGCCTGCCAAGGTCTGTCCTATTAAGACGTTCTTTGTAATGAGGGCTCAAATCCAGTCACAATTTAAATTAATTCTAATGCTTTTCAGTTGATTTGTGGTTATTTAATCTTTCTCCTTAGTGGCGTCTATCAGACAATTTCAATTCTGAAGAACTGGGAGTTACAGATAGATGTCTATGTACAAAAATAGGAATTCATTTTGTGATGTAATGAAGGCCAAATTAAGACTACTGATTGATATATTAACAGTTAGAGGAGCTCTGTCTGAACCGTCCCCCGTCAAGGTGAACACAACACTGTTCCTGCTTACTCAGCTGATGGAAGAGCTCATTAAACAACTTTGGTGTCTGAGTTAAAACTAGGTAGAGATCGATCTGCCATTCCACCTCCAATCCATTAATGGATATTTATCGAAGAAAAGAAAAACAATCTGAAGTGCTTCATGTCCTTGAAAAGACTGAAAAATTCCATTTGTGCTTAATTAAAAGGTCTTTTTTAATCTGTTTTTTTTAAATGATGTTTATTTTCTGATGAATTTTTGTATATTATTTGAAAATTATTTTTTGGCAAAGTCTAATGGTATCAAAGATAACTTTCATCAAGATGTCATGGGTTGGCCATTGGGATTGATAATTTTTGGGGAAATTAAAAGCTTTTAAAAGTAATACTCCTTAGGCTCACCTAGAAGATAATAACCCATGCATTAAATATACCATTTTGTTTCTTCATTGGCTTTTTTCAAAACTAAAAAATTCACTGCATATTCTCTTCAGAAGTTCCATCATTAACCCAAGACTCCTCTGTAGTTACTGGTAGTAACTTTGTTTGGCTAGCTCTATGGCATCCAGATTCGGCATGTCCTATGATGCGTGTGATTCTGTTAAATTTATGTAAAGCCCATATATCCTATGTCTTTTATACTGAATTTTTCTTTTACTTATTTGGCTAATTTCTTGCATTGAACATCTGTCATGGCCTCTTTGAAGAAAATAAATTCAAGGTTATTCTGATGGTTTAAAAAAAATACATTTAGGAATAAGCAGCGTCTGAGGTGGATCCTGATGTCTCTGGCTGACAAAGGCATCACATGACAAATGGGTCACACCAATCACAGACCAGGAAGGCAAGTTTTGTCATGGCAACTTGGTGGTTTGTTATGCAATGTTTGTAGATCTCTTTGAACATCAATTTTGAAAACAGTTTTGTGAACTGAGCCCTTGATTATTTAGTTTCTGGTTGATTTTTTTTTTTTTTTTTTTTTTTTTTTTTTTGTATATAGTTACATAAACACTTTTTTTTTTATTTGTAAAGAAATGCACACCAGTATCTTTTTCACCCTAAAAACCCTTTTAAATAAATGTTGTGGGCCGCACATTAACCTTTATCTGGAGAGTTTTAGCACTAAAACCTTGGTTTTAGCTACTTCAGTGGTCCCTATGGACTCATTTACATGAATGCATCACCTTTTTACTGCGTAACACATATGCAAATTAAAAAAACCCACACACATATGATTTTGAAAGGCCTGATAGAATGTTTTATGTGTTAATAGATCTGTGACTGTTTCATTATCATCTAGGATATAAAAACCATAGACACCAAAATCATAAAGCTATATATAGCAACAGCTACTTCAAAAGTAACAATAATATGGAACATATCGATTTATAGATGTTCATATACATTATCACATAGAAAATGCTATATATAGTTTGAAAGAAATTTCTGCCTATTTTAAAATATACGTTAATGTCCATCATACATATGACAAAATCAAACCCTTTATACAGAAAGCACATCCATTCCGATTTTAGCACCATATAGTACATTTAGTGATTTGATTGTGTTTATAAGCTTTGTATTGTACATTCACAGCGATATCAGCAGGAAGAATAGATAATCATCAGTCTACTAGCGAGAACTTGACAGTCATCAAAGAGGAGCCCAGACTCATGCTTTATCATTAGTGAGGATCCACAGCCCAAATGTCCTGCAGCAAATTGATATTGTGACAGTACATGGCCACCATGCTATAAGGAACATCTATCTTGTGGTGTAATTCACTTTCTTCAGGCATTGTACATATAGGAATTGTTCATTGTATCTCACGGTACAGAGATATACAGAGGTATGCATGGACCGAACTACCGCTAGTAATTTGTTCTCTGTCAGACAGAGTCTTAGATTTCTACTTCTTTGTCTTCTGGATCAGACATAGAGGTGATACTAACGAGTATTAGATATCATTGGAGTCGTGATGAAATCGACTATTGTATAACATCAGACTTCCTCAAAAAAATGTTTACAAACTGCGCAGAAGTCAGATTACTATTGTCTGATATTATCCTATTCACCCTTGAAATTGTCAATGAACTGTTCCAACCATAGAATCAGATCAGTTCAAATGTGTCTTTAGGAGTGAACAAATTAGACTGAAGGATAAAATCTTAACAAGAACAACAAATAAAGAATTTTTTCTGCCCATGACTTCTGAAAAATAAGCATCTCTGTGACCCTGATTAGACTTTTACTTACCCGAGGACAGGGTCCACCACGATACCCCTTGGCTCTTCATTACTCGTCAGGGATACAAGAATTTTGCGCCCACTGCCATCATAGTTTGCTATCTCAAGCGTTCTTCGTTTGGCGTCGGTCCAGTAAATATGATTAGAGGCCCAGTCGAGAGTCAGTCCATTTACTTCCTGTATGTCTGTATAAAGCCAATATTAAATCAAATCTAATTTCTATATTTTCATTCAAATACATTTCATTGAGCTGTTTCAATTTATTCAAATAACAAGATTAACCACAAAAAGTGGCTGACTGCAGGGCTTCTTAATCTGGTCAATATGTTTTATTTCAAGAGGTATGCCCCCTCCCTACTATATGTCAATAATCTATTATTTTAGATAATCACCAACCTGCTGTTAGCAGACGAGCACCCTGCCCCTCCAGATCAGAAGTGTATAAACCACGATGGTCAGCGCTGATATCTGACCAGAACAGGACATTGTCTGTAGTGTCCACCGCCAGGCCAATAATCTTCGCAAGAGGCTGTTAAAACAATGGAGGCAATTAGCATCAAAATCAAGTACAATGGTAGCTTTATAATGGAAATATAATCTTGATGATAAATATATTAATAACAACTGTTAATGGAGAATGCAATTGTGCATGTGTTTTGCAAATGTGTTTTAATTTAAATTTGTGTTATATATTTTCTTTTGAAAGACAAACCTAATTTGTAGTGCTATCTCACTGAAGCATACTGACAATGATAGCTCTATTATTGTAGGTACATGCATCCCACCATGTCACCCTAGCGAATGTTAAGTAGGAGTATAAAAACTATATACCATTTGGGGCTTATATATAACTCCAACACCAAAATTGTGTCAGCTTCAACAGAAATATCGGGGGATTTATGGAAAATGTGAAAAGATTAACGCCCAAATTGTAATCAAACAATTGTGAGGATTAATCCTAGAAATTTTTACCATGTCTACTAGCTGAAGCAGGGAAAGTATCTCAACTTGATGTTTTTAATATCATTTTACCGAAACTTTACACAGCAGTTACCATAAATGTATTCCCACCAAATATGGCTTGATTTATCAATATTATTCAATGAAAATACGTCATCACATCACCAACAGTAATAAAGTGTTACATACTGGTGTGTACCCTTTAAGATAGTGTTAACTTTTGTAACTGTGCTATGTCTCCTAATACCCTTCCTGTTATTGTGGAAGCCTATCGCTGATCATACATCTCGTTTGGTGTTAAAAGTAATGACACCACGCCCCATAGATGCAACGCTGTCCAAAACACTTCCAACAGAGACCCAACATGCTCATCATTTGTTGTTGTCCCTTGAGGATAAGCATTGATTAAAGCTAGTGCCTGCTTTAATTACCTCCTAAAGAAGAGAGTTCCTGCAAGGGAATTAATTGGTATTGACAGATTGTGCTCTAAAATGACATGCTTGATTTAACAACAGAGATGATAGAATATCATATCTGCACACCACCGTACCACACCAACTTAATCCACAAGTTGCCAGGCACGACACTTTTGTCTGTCATAACCAATTACACTTTTCTGATCCTGAAGTGTGTTGTACCGTGTAAATGTGCCGATTTTTGTAATGCTATGTTACTTCCAATTTTCTACTACCAATGTAATAAATCATTTTATAGAAATCATCATGTCAAAGAAAAATTAAAAGATTAATTATTCTACAAAGTAAAACTTGCAAAGCAAGCATTTTATTTTTTTCCCTCCCATTCAGGCTTCATCTTTGATAAATACCCCTTAAAAGCAGTTTGTCAATGTAAGAGATATATGGATCTTGGAGTTTGATAAATTGCAAATCTTCCATCCATAAAATAAACTGTTGGCACTGTAGAGTGATGGCAAACTAGAGATTTTTTGCTTGAATAATTTATCAACTTCAGAACATTTCGAAAAGAATGCCTTAATTAAAACAGTGTTCAATGAAGGTTACAAACAATGATAAACTAATATTGAATATTTCAAAGCAGGCTTAGACTTAAGGGGAAACAACTGGCTCAAAGGAGATAACTTCATTATCAGATGGGAAATACTTGTTTTAAAATTGAAGAAGAAAGGTGAAGGTCGAAAATGAAACAGTATACATGTGACAGGCATCTGATTATAAAGAGAGACAATTTGACTGGCAATAAGGAGACAACTAATATTAGATGATAGGAATATGGGCTGAAATAAAGAAGGTCATTAGTTGTACGGATAATAATTTCTTTTTTACTTTATGATATAGCTGCAAATTTTATTGTCGTTCAAGAAATAAATCAAAGTTTATCAATAAAGAGAAGGCCAGGTGAAATCAAAATGATCATGATAACTTTAAGTCAACAGGAGGGTAACTTGGCATAAAGCATCATGTCACTTCACTTTATCGGAGCAAATGTCTATAAGGGGAGATAACTGGTAAAACTGATCAAGTGAATCTTAGTTGTCAAGATCTTTTATTGTATGGAACATAATTGGTAGCAAATATTTTATAACTTAAAGGGACAATTCAGTGAGGCTAATTCGTTACATAACCACGAAGCAAAATGTGACATAATTGTATTTATCTACATTCCTTATGAAGCAAATGACAAGAAATAGTGACAAATTCCACAACATTGTAAGTATAATGATTAATACCATTGAAATTCCAAATCGTTGATCAATACGATTAAGCAGGTACAACATCTACGCTGTACCCTTACCTGAGTCAAAGTCACGCATGTTAAACAAATGCAATACATTACCACTGAGGAGTTGATGAAGTAATTTTTAGACAAGAACATGCATCTAATAATGTTAACACAACTGTAAGAGCATTTTGAGAAGTTATAGACAAAAAATTCTTTACTACACAGGCAAGAGTCAGGGTTCGGCATACAAGGCTATGTGTAATGGCGATTGAACATTTCACATACAAATGACTACAGTGGGCTTTTCATGCATATCACAGTAAAACCAACTAATCTAATTTCCATTAGAACTGGGTTTTTTTCAAAATATGTGCAAGTTTTAATGTACTCTTAGACCGAATTGCCCCTTTAAAGGAAAGAAAACTATATAACGTACTAATTGTTATTTTCGTAAGGGCAGAGATTTTTGAGATTTCGCTGGATATTGCAATGGTCATGAAAAATTTCATCTAAGAAATATTGACAAGTGGATTAATATAATATATAACCCTTATAGCCAGACTGCAAAATTTTTGCATCGCTAAAATTCAATTTTCTTGATTGTAGTCAAAATCATGAAAATTTTGACCAATGGAAAGAATGAATATACAGTAATACAGATACTGATTTAAGTGCCACAATGTACCTTAATACATCTCTTTACTGATGTGAAAATACCAACTATACATCTACACTCGTAATAAGATACGACTTGTCTTAAGACAAACAGCCTTAAAGAGAGCCAATGAAAGAGCTTGAGGTAATAAACAATAAAGGGAACCATAATACACTTCACTGGAGAAAAACGGTCAACAGAGGAAATAGGAGGTCTTCAAAGCAACTAAGTGGGCATTGGAGAAGACTGACCACTGACTTTATTAAAGATGCGCCACCGCTGACAAATGATATTTTTTCACTACCAAAAACAGGAGCTGATTTAGTATTTTCTTCAGTTACAAAAATTACTTACTTTACACCATACTATCATTGAGAAGTTTGAACTTCTAAGTTTACTTCAAGTTAACAAGAGGCCCAGAGGGCCTGTATCGCTCACCTGGTTTTTAATGCCAGGAAATGTTCTGAATACAGATTCATTGTTTCTTTTCTGATGGAATTTGAATATTCACCTCTAATTCCCCTATTGGGCCCCGCCCCTCCTGCTCTCGGAGGGTCAGAGCCAAAATTTATACAAACTCTGTGGCCCTTCCCCCAAGAATTTATGTGGCCAAATTTGGTCACAATCCATGCAGAACTCTAGGACAAGTAGCTATTTATAGGATTTACTTCTAATTCCCCTATTGGGCCCCGCCCTTGCTGCCCCCAGGGGGTCAGAGCCAAAATTTATACAAGTTCTGTTCCCCTTCCCCCAAGGATGTATATAGCCAAATTTGGTCACAATCCATGCAGAACTCTAGGACAATTAGCGATTTATAGGATTTACCTCTAATTCTATTATTGGGCCCCGCCCTGCTGCCCCCAGGGGGGTCAGAGCCAGAATTTATAAAAGTTCTGTTCCCCTTCCCCCAAGGATGTTTGTGGCCAAATTAGGTCACAATCTGTGCAGAACTCTAGGACATGTAGCGATTTATAGGATTTACCTCAATTTCCCCTAATGGGTCCCACCCCTCCTGCCCCCCGGGGTCAGAGCCAAAATTTATACAAACTCTGTGGCCCTTTCCCCATGGATGTTTCTGGCCAAATTTGGTCACAATTCATGCAGAACTGTATGACTAGTAGCGATTTAAAGTATTTACCTCTATTTCCCCTATTGGGCAACGCACCTCCTGCCCTCTGGGGGTCAGAGCCAAAATTTATACAAATTCTTTTCCCATTCAACCAAGGATGTTACTGGCCAAATTTGGTTACATTCCATGCAAAACTCTATAACTAGTAGCGATTTAAAGGATTTTCTTCTATTTCCCTACTGGGCCCCGCCCCTCCTGCCCCCGGGGGTTCAGAGCCAAAATTTATACAAACTATATGCCCCTTCCCCTAAGGATGTTTCTGGCCAAATTTGGTTACAATCCATGCAGAACTCTATGACTAGTAGCGATTTAAAGGATTTGCCTGTATTTCCTCTACTGGGCCCGCCCCTCCTGCCCCGGGGGGTCAGAGCCAAAATTTATACAACCTCCATTTCCCTTCCCCCAAGGATGTTTCAGGTCAAATTTGGTTAGAATTCATGCAGAACTCTATGACTAGTAGCGATTTAAAGGATTTACCTCTATTTCCCCTACTGGGCCCCACCCCTCCTGCCCCCAGGGGGTCAGAGCCAAAATTTATACAAACTCAATTCCCCTTCTCTCAAGGATGTTTCTGGCCAACTTTGTTTACATTCAATGCAGAACACTATGACTAGTAGCGATTTAAAGGATTTGCCTCTATTTCGATCCCCCTACTGGGCCCTGCCCCTCCTGCCCCCGAGGGTCAGAGCCAAAATTTATACAAACTCTATGCCCCTTCCCCGAAGGATGTTTCTGGCCAAATTTGGTTAGAATCAATGCAGAACTCTATAATGACTTGTAGTGATTTAAAGGAAATGACAGACGGACGGCGGACGACGGACAACGGACGCGGTGCCATGACATCAGCTCACCACCCCTTCGGGCCAGGTGAGTTTAAATTATGAAAAATAATTAATTGCATCCGGAAAAAATTCCGTGGCACGTATATCCTGTATGGAATGAAGTACTGATTGCCGTGCACCAAAGGCGAAATAAATTATTTCATTTCATTTTTTGTTTTAATTAGGCATATATATACATGATTAAACATCAATTATTGTTCAAATGATGAATATCATTTATGCTCTGTAGGCAATGGAGCTTCTTTATCTGATATCAAAGAAGATATGGGTAGATAACTGGTAAAAAGGGGAGACAATTTCATGGACAATTTGTCAATAGGTTTACTTATTATTTTGCCATTGTACGACTGCTGTGTCTCCATACTGCCCACAAGCAAGAGACATAACCAAATCAGCATTATCATTGAACAAAACCACCAAGACTAAATATTGCTGAGACATTTAAATGTCAACTCCTAACAGTAAAGGTCGTCAGAGAAAACCTATCCTCTATTGTCATGTTGTGACCCAAACTTGGCTATCAGAAGGGCAAAGACATTTGTCTTGTTCAGGCTGATAAATCATGCTTCAGACAATGAAACTTGTGGCTATCATAAGGCCACACTGTTTATTTGACCTGAACCAAATCAACAAATCACTAGATCCTGTCATCAATTAGAAATTGATTTAATACATAGAAACCTTTTAACAATTAATATGAGACGAGTTACCAAAGATATCATTAATTTTAGACAATAACCAAGACATATCAATAAAACTTTATAATTGTTTATTCTGTATTAGTTGTAATTGTTCCCAATTTCCCTATAACTTCATGAACCATTTAAACTTTTATGCACCATTGGAGCTAATTAAAACAAATATGGTATACATCATTAGATAACTAACAGACTGTCAGTGACAATCAGCATTGGCAATTTGCTTAGAGTCAACTGAAGTAATCCTAGGGATATAGCGCACTTGAAACTGTAGGCACTATCTTTTATATAGAGACAGAATTAGCTCTAATGTTACCATATGCTAAACTGCTTCTTATCACATCGCTCAACATGCAAGTTAATGCAGGGAAGCAAAATAAACCTGGTGTGGAATATACATAATATTCCTACAGTCAAACATGGTGTGGAATATACTATAACATCCCTACAGTCAAACCTGGTGTGGAATATACTATAACATCCCTACAGTCAAACCTGGTGTGGAATATACAATAATATTCCTACAGTCAAACCTGGTGTGGAATATACTATAACATCCCTACAGTCAAACCTGGTGTGGAATATACTATAACATCCCTACAGTCAAACCTGGTGTGGAATATACAATAATATTCCTACAGTCAAACCTGGTGTGGAATATACAATAACATCCCTACAGTCAAACCTGGTGTGGAATATACTATAACATCCCTACAGTCAAACCTGGTGTGGAATATACTATAACATCCCTACAGTCAAACCTGGTGTGGAATATACAATAATATTCCTACAGTCAAACCTGGTGTGGAATATACAATAATATTCCTACAGTCAAACCTGGTGTGGAATATACAATAATATCCCTACAGTCAAACCTGGTGTGGAATATACAATAATATTCCTACAGTCAAACCTGGTGTGGAATATACAATAATATTCCTACAGTCAAACCTGGTGTGGAATATACAATAATATTCCTACAGTCAAACCTGGTGTGGAATATACAATAATATCCCTACAGTCAAACCTGGTGTGGAATATACAATAATATTCCTACAGTCAAACCTGGTGTGGAATATACAATAATATTCCTACAGTCAAACCTGGTGTGGAATATACAATAATATTCCTACAGTCAAACCTGGTGTGGAATATACAATAATATTCCTACAGTCAAACCTGGTGTGGAATATACATAATTCCTACAGTCAAACCTGGTGTGGAATATACAATAATATTCCTACAGTCAAACCTGGTGTGGAATATACAATAATATTCCTACAGTCAAACCTGGTGTGGAATATACAATAATATTCCTACAGTCAAACCTGGTGTGGAATATACATAAATCCCTACAGTCAAACCTGGTGTGGAATATACAATAATATTCCTACAGTCAAACCTGGTGTGGAATATACTATAACATCCCTACAGTCAAACCTGGTGTGGAATATACAATAATATTCCTACAGTCAAACCTGGTGTGGAATATACTATAACATCCCTACAGTCAAACCTGGTGTGGAATATACAATAATATTCCTACAGTCAAACCTGGTGTGGAATATACTATAACATCCCTACAGTCAAACCTGGTGTGGAATATACTATAACATCCCTACAGTCAAACCTGGTGTGGAATATACTATAAAATTCCTACAGTCAAACCTGGTGTGGAATATACTATAATATTCCTACAGTCAAACCTGGTGTGGAATATACTATAAATCCTACAGTCAAACCTGGTGTGGAATATACTATAACATCCCTACAGTCAAACCTGGTGTGGAATATACAATAATATTCCTACAGTCAAACCTGGTGTGGAATATACAATAATATTCCTACAGTCAAACCTGGTGTGGAATATACTATAAATTCCTACAGTCAAACCTGGTGTGGAATATACTATAACATCCCTACAGTCAAACCTGGTGTGGAATATACAATAATATTCCTACAGTCAAACCTGGTGTGGAATATACATAAATCCCTACAGTCAAACCTGGTGTGGAATATAACAATAACATCCCTACAGTCAAACCTGGTGTGGAATATACTATAATATTCCCTACAGTCAAACCTGGTGTGGAATATACAATAATATTCCTACAGTCAAACCTGGTGTGGAATATACTATAACATCCCTACAGTCAAACCTGGTGTGGAATATACAATAATATTCCTACAGTCAAACCTGGTGTGGAATATACAATAATATTCCTACAGTCAAACCTGGTGTGGAATATACTATAACATCCCTACAGTCAAACCTGGTGTGGAATATACAATAATATTCCTACAGTCAAACCTGGTGTGGAATATACTATAACATCCCTACAGTCAAACCTGGTGTGGAATATACAATAATATTCCTACAGTCAAACCTGGTGTGGAATATACTATAACATCCCTACAGTCAAACCTGGTGTGGAATATACAATAATATTCCTACAGTCAAACCTGGTGTGGAATATACAATAACATCCCTACAGTCAAACCTGGTGTGGAATATACATAATATTCCTACAGTCAAACCTGGTGTGGAATATACAATAATATTCCCTACAGTCAAACCTGGTGTGGAATATACAATAATATTCCTACAGTCAAACCTGGTGTGGAATATACAATATTCTACAGTCAAACCTGGTGTGGAATATATATAAATCCTACAGTCAAACCTGGTGTGGAATATACAATAATATTCCTACAGTCAAACCTGGTGTGGAATATACAATAATATTCCTACAGTCAAACCTGGTGTGGAATATACAATAATATTCCTACAGTCAAACCTGGTGTGGAATATACAATAATATTCCTACAGTCAAACCTGGTGTGGAATATACTATAACATCCCTACAGTCAAACCTGGTGTGGAATATACAATAATATTCCTACAGTCAAACCTGGTGTGGAATATACTATAACATCCCTACAGTCAAACCTGGTGTGGAATATACAATAATATTCCTACAGTCAAAACCTGGTGTGGAATATACTATAACTCCCTACAGTCAAACCTGGTGTGGAATATACATAAATCCCTACAGTCAAACCTGGTGTGGAATATACTATAAATTCCTACAGTCAAACCTGGTGTGTGAATATACATAACATCCTACAGTCAAACCTGGTGTGGAATATACAATAATATTCCTACAGTCAAACCTGGTGTGGAATATACATAAAATCCCTACATCAAACTTAATCTACAGTCAAACCTGGTGTGGAATATACAATAATATTCCTACAGTCAAACCTGGTGTGGAATATACAATCAAACCTGGTGTGGAATATACAATAATATTCCTACAGTCAACGGTGAATATACCTGGTGTGGAATATACAATAATATTCCTACAGTCAAACCTGGTGTGGAATATTACTATATATATTCCTACAGTCAAACCTGGTGTGGAATATACAATAATATTCTACAGTCAAACCTGGTGTGGAATATACTATAACATCCCTACAGTCAAACCTACTTTAGTGGCCATCTCTGTATACTGACCTGACCACTTCCTTGGGATCTCAAATGGCAATTTTGAACACAATTTGACATGTATAAAGGGTCATGTGGTAGAGTATACATCATGGTTCCAGTAGGATTTGTTGGCTGTCATCCTTCTTTTTATGATAAAATTTTCTTTTAAAACGTTTTTTCCATAATGAAATTATATGTCTGTGCCGTTTTTCTTATAATTTAATCCAAGTATCAAATATAGCATTAACTTGTCATATTTCCTGGTACAAAATCTTCTGTATCTATCCGAGGAAAAATTATAGGGGGGAATCAAACACTCTCACGGGATAATGAATTAGAGAATTGCTATGTACATGTATTGTAGAGTGCATTATTTCTAACAATGTGTTGGTTAAAAAGAAAGAAAAAGCTAGCATGAACAATTGTACATTTATATTTCAGTTGAGGTGTTAATGGATTCCCACTATATCCTTTACCTCCTGTTTGGTTGGTGATTGGATAGATGTTGTGTAACAGTCATTAGGTCTATTAAGGACATGCCAGGTTTCGATCTTAAGATTAAATATGCACTGCAGCTAGCTAGGTTTGAAAAAGATCAGTTTCAGAGTTATATTTTTCCTAAATTATTGTTGAATCTTGAAGACAGATATTATTGTAACTTAGCAGGCAAAAATTTGTATCGCTTCTAAATATAGCTCATCATTTCATATTATGGTTCATGGGCAAATGGAAAATACATCAACCAATTCTGTTATCAGCATATAACAGCAGAATGGTGCAGAATCTGAAGGGGAAAAAAATCAAAACCTATATTTTTATCTTCTAATAAAACATTTGCTCTGATCCAGTAACTTGGATTAGATAAATGTATTGGGGGTGTATATCTGATGAAAACAGCACTTCTGAGAGATAGAGACGAGCAGATCCCTGTAGGAATATCCGCCTGCTCCTGGAGGGCTCCATAAGCCATACCCCATTCGCCTGCTTGGCCAGCAGGTGGCAGTACCTGTCGCTAGCACCCACTGCCGATTCCAATAAGATAGGACAACCTTACCCACTTAGACTAGGATATTAATCTATTGTCTTACTAAAGTTCTGGAATGCCAACAAAGGAGTTTAACCGAGTTCACCAGTGGAGGCAATGTTTTAAACTCTATATATAACACTCACAGCCAGGCTGGAGATTCCATACATTTTTTATAAGCAGCAGGAAGCAAATGTTCCCATGCAACAGGTTTGCTGGTGGACGAGGAGTAAAGCGATTCTTATTAAAGCTTTTAGACGAGGAAAAAAACTCGTATTTACATCAATACAACAATATTGATCAATAAAAACAAATTTAATGTTGAAACAAACATCGGAGTTCCCTAGTACTGAAATATTGATAGGTTTTAGTGTCGTGGTTATGGTTCTACAGATCCTTGTGTACAGTGGGTGCCAATATCTTGTAGCTCCACTCACAACATCAGGCAGAATGACGCTGATCGGTACAGAGCAGAATTCAACGCTCTGCTTTATAATTACAATCAGTATCCATCACCATGAAATTCAACTTCATTGATGCATATAAAGAAATTGAATTTACTAGTCTGTGCAATATTTATCATTGTAATTAAGACAGAAATATTAAAATGCTGTTGGGCGAGATAGAATTTACGAGTGTAAAATTTACACTAGGTGGATACCATATAGGATCTCTTTAGATGTTCTGTTAAACATTTTCCCATTAATAATGGAATTTATGATATAATTAGTTGTTATTAAAACTTAAATGTGATGTATCTGTATGTCAGGAGGGAGTTTCTTATATCATCTGAATTTGAGACTGTGGTATGTCTGAATTTGATTTATATACATCTACAAGGTTTTTAATCATAAAATGAAGAGCTTGATTTATGAAAGACATGCTTTATGATATTAATAACAATGTAACTTGATACTAACTAATAAAAGTGGTGGATAATTTCTTGTGGCAATAAATCACTCTGCAAAACAAAACAATTAATCTGAAACTGAGTTTCATGTCATACCTATAAAAGATGTTCTTTGTCTTCAGGACTGCCTGGTCCACTTAGTATCAAATACTACCATACAAACTATAAATGTGTGATAACATTGTATACAGGTATAGGACATGTGTGTATACAAACGTTTGTATCATGTACAATAAAACCTAGCTGGCTTAGCGACTATGCTGTACAAAGACCACCCCCCTAATAAGACTAATGTTCTTGGGTTACAAATGACCAATTTCAATACAATTCCAAATATCAAGACTACCTGGCTATAAAGACCACTAGCTTTAGTAGCTTGTGGCATTGTTTTTATTTTTCAGGAAGTGTCTGTATTACATCCCTATAAACACTTATTCTTCAGTAAGTAAAAGGTGTTCTAGTTGGAGTATTCTAAAGAATTAAGTGCTGATGTACCGGATATGATTTTTATTGTTGAATTTTACTGTTAAGAACATTTGTTTACATGAAAAATCATTGAGTTATGGTACATACCTCTGAGCATAAATATTCCAACATATACCTTTGTCCCTACAGGTTATTGTTAATTGAAACATAAAACTACACAAATGGCTAGTATTATCATGGAAAACCAAAGTCAGTAGCATTCCCAGTTCCAAAAAAATATCAAATGTTAATTGCTGTATCATTGTTGTGAACTTGAACTGATCCTTTAGATAGATTATTTAAATACATCTCACTTTAATCTAACTCATCTGCTGACTTTAAAAAAGTATCATTTTAATCTAATTCATACTGCTGACCTTGAAAAAATCTCATTTTAATCTAATTCATACTGCTGACCTTGAAAAAGTCTCATTTTAATCTAATTCATACTGCTGACCTTGAAAAAGTTGCTGACATCGAAAAAGTCTCATTTTAACCTAATTCAAATTGCTGACCTTGAAAAAGTCTCATATTTACCTAATTCAAATTGCTGACCTCAAATTGACCTTGAAAAAGACTCAATTTAGCCTAATTCAAATTGCTGACCTTGAAAAAGTCTCATTTTAGCCTAATTCAAATTGCTGACCTTGAAAATATTTAAGGTTACCAATGGGAACCTAAATAAAAAAGAAAATCATTCAATTTCAACATACAAAATATGTAACACCATACTGGGACAACATTCAACATATATCTTGGATTCATATCCTATCCATGTCTAACTTTCTTTATTCAAGTGAAATGATACAATTAAATCTCTATTAATGGTATTCAAGGATTATTTACGTGGTCAACATGTTCTGACTAGCATATATTCCCTTATCTCTGGGTTGCACATCCTTACATGACCTTGTAAGCTGTTTATAAATAAACCAAAACCAAATCCACCCAACAACTTAGCTAAAATTTCACAGTAAATGTTTTTGTGAATTCTGAAAGTTTTTGATACTGTTAAATTTGCATCTCTGAGAGCTGTTTCTGGCCTAATACTTATAAAATCACACAGGAACAATGGTTTTGCAGCACAGAATGCATTAACTCACTAAAATGTATTATAATTATTTGCCCAATGGGTGTCGAATACCACTATCAGCATGGAGTAAAATGGATCTAGTTGGTATAACAGGGAAAAGCATTAAACTTTTAGATATCACATATCTGTCTAAATTGTCCATTTATTTGTGGTGGTCTATTGTAAAATGCCAAGAGACCTGCAATTTTACTGAAACATCACAAAAAAAGAAAAATTCTGTTGGATTATACATATGCACATTGATGTGATGGTAAATTAGTTTCTGATATCTGAACAATGTTAAATGTGTATAGGTTTAATCAATAATGATACATGCAAGCAAACCATACTGAAAAGTTCCAATCCTCCAAATATAATAACTGCTTGTTAGTTCATTAACAAAACAAAATGTATATTCAATTGTATAATCAGTTATAACATTAAAGATATCCATTTTTGTAACACGTAATGAAATTTATGATGTACTGAATTCCAGACCTGAGATTAACTACCTGATTATGCATTTTGTAATTAAACAGAACATACTGGAAACTAAAAATCTTCTAAAAATAAAACCCAATGCTGAGGTGACCCCCTGGGGAGCCTGTGAGGTTATATATGGGGAGGGACATGGAGTCAGAATTCCTGAGGAATCTCCGAGACTGGGGAGGGACCTGAAGCCGGAATTCCTGAGATGGGGAGGGACGTGGAGCCAGGATTCTGAGGAGCACTAACCTGCATTACATGGCTCAGGTTTAACATCACAGCTACACAATCTTCCCACATTCTGCAGTGAATATTGAAGTCTGAATCAAATCCCAAGTGGTCGCCGAGGCAAATAAACCCTGTACTGCAGCTGCATGTTATAATGCAATGCCTCATAAACTAATACTGTTTTTCCATATGAGAAACAATTCATAATTAAACAATAGGGTAAGTCCATGTCTGATAATATAGGCCATTGTTTTATACACTTCAAGAAAATAAAAGTTAAATCCCCCCGCCAAAACAATAATTATGTTATAAATATGCCTGGTAATAAGCCCTATATCTAAACTTCAATAAAATAAGCCTGCATGTCTGGAATGAAGTCCAAACACATATACATAAAATGTATAATTTAATAAAAGGCACATTCCTAGTAATAAGCCCATTTATTGGCAAAAACCCTCGATTATCCCCATTATCTGAAATATTTTAGAAGAAGGCCTATGCTTGCAAATGACATTTCATTGTCTTTGCGATATGCAAGTATATATTCTGCAATAACTCAATATTGTATTGGAGATTACATTGTAGAAGGCTTGTAAAGGACATTTCATTGTCTCTGCGATATGCATGTACATACATTCTACACTAATTCAATATTGTATTGAAGATAACATGTTGTCTGGGCCCCCATGTTTATTGTGGAATAAACACAATATATTGCTTGTGAATAAAACATAAGTTGCTTACTGTGAGATTCCGAGTACAAGAACAATTTGGTGTAAACATAAATGACACAACATGTTGGAGTTTGTAAACAAAGGCTAGGTAATAATTAATCAGGTGAGTTTTCATCCCAAAATTTCTGAACATTAGTTTTCATTAAAATACACAGCCAGGCAGATAAAAACATAATTCAATTAACGGTCAATAAGTATTGCATTAATTGTCTTTTATGGGATTATCAAAATCTACCTCTCCATAAATGATACAATTACATGTATACACCGGATTGGGAAATAAAACATTATTCCCTCTAATAAAGCTTTACATGATTTGCATAATATTCCACTATTATAATGGTAAGCACAACATAACATATATAATTATGAAATACAATTGACATAAGAAATAATTAACATTTTGAAGGACATTTGTGAAATAACTAACTTCCCTATAAAATTGTTACGCAATGGATAATGGATATGCAGGATTGTGAAATACGGTAAACGACTCCGGGAAACACTGAATTACCCCTCCACTATGTTATACAGGATTGTGAAATAAAACTTCCCCAGAACCCTCAGACCCTGAAATCTTCTGTTATTACAGACTATGCATTATAAAGATCATTGATTACCCGAGTCATCAGCACTTAGTTCATACCCATCATTGGTTAATAAGTGGCCTGGATATCACACAGTTCATATTTCACAAACATTAGCACAAAAACCTAATTGAGTGATACCTTTGGAATCTATATCTGACACAGGTGTAAAGAGTACCCTCGTTAACAGGTAGTTCTACACACAACACACCTGACATGGCTTCCGTGGCACCTAAGTCATCACATTTCAGACTCATCAAGGAGCTCTCAGATTAATTTCTCATCACTTTAACGAGTTGTTTTAAAAAGAAACTCTACTTTCAAATAGATTACACACCGTCAGAGCCTCTCATGTGAATTCAAATTTTAATTTAAGCATTTTAACACTTTTTAATGCTTTTGTATTTCAGGCTTTTTAAGGTTTAAAACTTGTTCTACAGATATCTGTCCTAGAGCATAATCCTTATCCATTTTCAGCATCACATAAAGTTAAATTTCAATTATATTTTTTTTTTTAAAGGTAGGTTTCGCCAAACCATGTAAATATTTTTTTGTGAAATTCGATAAGCGGAAGAAAAGATGAAAAAACATATTAAAATATCTCAATTTAATTTCTTTATGTGTTTGAGATTGAAAAAATGTGTCTTGAATCCAAAATTGAAGGAAATCCTTGATTTATTACGGTGTCCGTCAGACAAAATAATATGCAAATGAAGCTGCGATGGATTGTGTTGTCGAAGTTTGGCGCATGCGCATTGTCACGCACTAAAAGTAAACAAAATGGCTGAACGAATGTGTGTGAGATTAAAAAAAATATATCTGAATCGGCAACAAAGTGGAGGAAATTATAATGGATTCGGTAGCACCCTAGGATATCTATAGGGAATTGAATTCAGAGATGGCATGTAACTTAGCAATAGAAGAAACAGAAGCCACATCTCAAGCGGAACTTGCCGGGATCTGTTGGGACTCGTGTAACGGCATCGCACGTGGTGAGTTAAATTTCAACACATATGCCAGCGCACAAACAACCGCAGACTAACTACATGTATATTTGGTGTATAAAGTTAGCGAGCGTATGTAAGTAACATGAAGTGTTTTAGATTATATGATATGTATAAACAGTCCCTCGCACTTCGATTTGTTGTTGTTTTTTATCTAAAGATGCCGTGGCAAGACTGTCACTTCTAGTTGACATTTTGTTGCACGCTTCCGTTTGTTGCTGCGGCCTCCTTTTGGAAAAAATACGTCATGTTCTATGTAAAGCTTGACTTCGCTCTATTTTTAGAGGAGTATTTTCCTGGTCAAGCTAGGCAACTGACCACCCATATCGTTCGCTGTATGCATTGAAGATGATCTGAAGATTATATCTATGTATAGGATAAATTTCAATTTCGTAGTCTTTATATTTCATTGGGCGAAACCTACCTTTAAAAGAAAAAATAAATTAAGTCTTTTTTGCATGTTGTCAAGGAAACACCACATCCACAATGCAATTTTCAAATTGGCTCATAAATGTTAGGATTGCAAAATATAGTTATCGATTCAGGGAATTTAATGGATGTCTTATCAAATCATTAGTGGAATATTGTATAAGACTAGTCTTAAGTATTGATCATCTCTTCAAATATAACCCTCACCTCCTCACTCCATCTCTAAATTTATAAACCTCCACCTCCTCCTTGTCTCTCCATCCTTTCTATATAAACCCGCCTCCTCCTTTTCTCTCCATCCTTTCTATATAAACTCCACCTCCTCCTTTTCTCTCCACCCTTTCTTTATAAACCCCACCTCCTCCTTTTCTCTTCATTCTTTCTATATAAACCTCCACCTCCTCCTTGTCTCTCCATCCTTTATATATAAACCCCACCTCCTCCTTGTCTCTCCATCCTTTCTATATAAACCCCACCTCCTCCTTGTCTCTCCATCCTTTCTATATAAACTCCACCTCCTCCTTTTCTCTCCATCCTTTCTATATAAACCCCACCTCCTCCTTGTCTCTCCATCCTTTCTATATAAACCCCACCTCCTCCTTGTCTCTCCATCCTTTCTATATAAACCCCACCTCCTCCTTTTCTCTCCATCCTTTCTATATAAACCTCCACCTCCTCCTTTTCTCTCCATCCTTTCTATATAAACCCCACTTTCTCCTTTTCTCTCAATCCTTTCTTTATGCTCCACCTTCTTCCTCTCTCTCCTCTTTTTCTCTCTCTCTCTCTCTTTTTTTTCTGTTCAGAAAATGTCACAAAACAGGTCTCTAGTAGACTTCCATTGATTGGCTATATATAATAGTTTTTTGCATGATAGAAAGAAGCTGATTTTTTAAAAACACATGAAATTCTCAATTTTTCATATCCCTGAATTGAGGAGGAGTCATTTGTATAAAGTCTCGTCTACATAATGTCTTAGACACAATTCAAACTTTCAGAGCACCCTCAGTGTTTATTAGGTTGAATACTTATGGTCCAATGGGCCTGTATAGTTCATCATCCTGGATCAAGTGACTACCTGGTACTGCATACTTTAAAATTTTATAAGTTTTTATATTTTAAATGCATTTTAAATCTTAAACCATAATTGCTGTTGTTAAATGTTCAAAAATATTATTTTAAATATCAATTTATTGATTCATATACTTAATGAGAATTATCCCTACTTTAGATATGAAAAAACGCAAAATTTAATGTAAATTTTGATATTGTGCATTAAATCAAAAGTGTCTTCTCAAAGTTTTTACACAGCGCTCACAAACCTGCATGTTATCCAATATTATATGCCATTAAGTCCTACCAATATCACAGTAGAACAGAATTAAATGGCTATTGAATCCATTTTACTAATTAGTCCATACCATACACTGATTGCATCACCTTGTTCAAATGATCCTTTAGGAATTATCTTCGTCCTTGAAATTCCAAACAAGTTCTATTAAGCATTCATTGGTTGCATGTGAAATTAAGTTTCAATTGGCTTAAGTGAGGTAATGGGTTCGATTATGAACCATTTGCCAACGGAAACCAGTTGTAAATTTTATTCGGACGCATACCTGCGGTGAAGAAAATACTTGGCACAAGTAAATCAAAATTTTTTTATTGGTGAATCTATAAAATTGATTTTTCACAGAATCTTACAACTTCAGATCATTCATCTAACTGATAGGAGATACAAATGTAGTTTGTAGGTTCATTGAGATTAGTAAAGCTCTATGAAATCAGTCAGGCAAGATATGGGTGAACACAAAATTTTCAAACAAATCATTGATTTTTCTAACAAAGCTTTTCCAGCTTCTTTGTACAAGAAACATTTGCCATGAAACTTTTAATCAGACTCCATGCTTTTCCATTTAAAACTAGTCCAGTAACCCATGGATTTTTCCATGGTATTTCATGGAAAATCTACAACTGGGATCGAATTGAATTCAGCAACTTACTGCAATTAAGGGGTGGACCAATTTTGATATGCATGACTAGCTAGTTTACAAAGATATGTATGTTTATGGAGGATTTCAAGCAAAAAAAAACACGGCATCTATGTTAAGTTTTTCTTTTGCCCAAAAATTAGACACATGAATCAAATATACCTTACATCAGTTCAAGGAAATTGACACCAAAATATCTAGATTAATTAACTGATTTGCCCTACTAGTGTATTAGGTATATGGCTCTAATCGCAGTGCATTATGTAGAATGTTCTAGAGATATAAGCCTGATGGAATAGATACAGTTTAGTACTTCATTAGAACTGATAGCAATAACACAAGTCCAGCCATGCAGAAAACCATTAGCATTACTTTAATGTTACACTTCCCACTGGCTTCCAAATTAATGATCAAGGTTTCCATCCCATGGATTCAAGAAGCGGTTCATTTTATCAGTGATGGGGAATATCGTAAACTCTGCAATAAACAGTCCGCCTGTTTTATATACCAAAACCATTGCAGAATGGACCCACAGAAGCAGAAACGGTAATATTCCCATTTTCGTAGATTTTCTTTTAAAAAGTTCATTAGTGGATAAATAGCGAAAACATTAGTAGAATGGGAATTTTATGTAAATTCGAATGAGTCGTTAACTTTACGAAACATGCAGCAAGTAATTGGACGTTGTGTAAACGAATCTTTGTGAGGAAAAACCACATTACAGTTGTATATTTCCAGTGAACATAAATACAATGGCGACAGAATGGTACAACAGACCCACCACAGCGGAAAGCAGATAATTCTATTTCCTCCATTACTGACATCCTTTTGTATTGACAGATATGTATCCATTATGAAGTCTCCCTGCATTCGGTCGTTAATGATCAGGTACATGCAGTCTGTGGGCTTTTGAACATATAACTAAAATGTAACAACCTCTAATGCAGCAGAAAGTACAAACAGACATATAGATGTCTAATATAGTCTGTTAGTTGTTTTGTGGGGATTAGGAAATATTGCAAAACAGATAGATAGATAACATACAAATTTCCCATTTCTTTTCCTTTTTGTTTCCATCTAGCTGACACATTATCTAATGAATAAATAAAATGAAACCTGAGACAAAGCAGCCAATAATGTACATTATGCTGAACTGGCTGAGACAGCACTAATTAATGTTATGTGAAATTCTATTCCATAATCATGCCATTAATATTTTCTAAGTTTTTTTTTTAATTTTCATATTGTCCTTTAGATCATATAAAATATTACTTTATCAAATTGACAGCTGATCAATAACTATCATCTGTCCTTTTATCTTTGAACTGAAGCATACAGGGCAGAAAACTATGATAATAGACAATATATCACAGAATAACTTATCACTCACATTTCCTTGTGAGGAGTGTTCTCCCTTTGTGGAACTCTCCATGTGGTGTATCAGAGTTGATGAACTTACAGAATTAGAACACATCAAGTACTATGGATACCACTCTGTCTAGACACATATCTATAGACATTGTTATATAAATCTGTGTCTGTTGAAGTGGCATATCGATCCCCTACTGTCTATAGCATCAATAACACAAGTGGGTTATTACAGATGTGCTTGTCCTGTTAAAACTTTGCAGCAAATACAAATAATGTGAATTCACTGAAGCAAACTGTCAACATGTAGTAGGATACCTCTACTTGTAGTCCTACTGTCCAACATATTGTCATTGTTACATGTGACCTTACAGACAGGTATCTGATGGTGTCACAACGGACATGCTCAATATTCTAAAGCATTTTGTAAGATATTTTGTGAAGTATTTTAATATGTCATTAGCATAAAACGTAGAATGTTATATTCTTCCTTAATTATGATTCCATTACATTAATTAACTGAATGATTAATGTGTATTATAATATAGATTAAATGATAATTTCATTCCTCCTTCATCATTATAAAGCTTCCAGTGACAGACCAATAATGACCTTTAGGATCTGGACATGCATGTGCATGACCACATAAGGCTGAAGATTGACTGCTGATTACCATGTGACACACTGTTGTTATATGCATGCCATGTGTTTATGACTGTATGACTGAGCTGGCCATCTCTCCAGCCACTGTATCACACACACCACACTTGTTAGCTTCACTAATTCAAAATTAGAATGTGAAATTACCGCAGAAAAAACATCAGTGCAAAATCTTTTGATAAAAATGTCATTTAACCTCAATTTTGATGCCAAATATTTTTTCTAAAGCTATCTTTATATAAACTCATTGATAACACTAACTGAAGTAAATAAAATTCCTATTTTTCGCACCCATGCATATGTTTATAAAAAAACAACACCTTTTCTATCTTTTAAAAATTCTTCGAAAAAAACGTCTTTGAAAAATATGTTCCAGTAAGATCACAAATCATTGAATTGTGTTCCTGTAAGATAACAAATCTTTGAAATGTGTTCCTGTAAGATCACAAATCATTGAAATGTGTTCCTGTAAGATCACAAATCATTGAAATGTGTTCCTGTAAGATCACAAATCTTTGAAATGTGTTCCTGTAAGATCACAAATCATTGAAATGTGTTCCTGTAAGATCACAAATCATTGAAATGTGTTCCTGTAAGATCATATATCATTGAAATGTGTTCCTCTAAGATCACAAATCTTTGAAATGTGTTCAGTGTAAGATCACAAATCATTGAAATGTGTTCCTCTAAGATCACAAATCATTGAAAGGTGTTCCTGTAAGATCACATCATTCACTTATGATCAAGCTGACAAAGCATTCAGAGAATATCCTGGTCAAGCGCTCCCTACTGACCATGCCCACCACAGATCAGACAAATCTCCCTTATATGTGAACATAAAAACAGGGTCAAAAGTTCAGATCTGGTGCTGTACCTTCTATATCTGTCCTTTACAGGCTACTCCCATCGGACCTAACATCATCTGGGTATGATAGTGACAGGTTTAATATGACAGGTCCTGATCTATAAATGCAGCTGGATTATCTTCTCTATTAGATTTTTCCCTTTTCTATTTCTACAATCATGGATATATAGCCTAAAATTTCTCTAAACATCTTCTTTGTTACATCAAATATAAAGATCTAAATCAAAATAAGAAAAGAATATTTCATAGAATTGAAGTTCAAGATGTTCTATATGTCACCATGCTCTGTTACTGATTTGTCATGAGAATATGCATGTAGACAGAATTATAGCATAGTATAGCCTCCTGAGAAAAAGTACTAGAATATACCTGACTGTATATAGTGTTATTACAATCTTAAACACTTGGAAAATATCAACATCCTAACGTTATTCCTTTTGGGATTTTGTTAAATTTTAATGACTTTTACATTTATCAGACATCAGACATCCAAACTTTAAAAAAAATCCAGATCTTTAGGAAAACATCATGTGCACTAGAATTGTGTGGTAGCTAGCTGAGGTAACGCCTCTAACTCCTTCTTCACATTGCCCCTACTTAACCCCATTCACAACACTACCATACAAAGGGCAATTTTCTCAGCAACATATCACCTCTTTCTGCTGATACAGTGCTGCTCCAACAGTCAGCAAATCTTAATGAGAAAATAAAATCATTGAAAATAAAAATTTGTGTATTTTATCTTAATTAAGTGTATTCATCTTAATTAGAAAGCAGATATTTGTTTAAATGAGGTGCAAATTAGAAGCTTTTAAATTCTGTTTAAAAGAATTAGCAAGGAGTGTTGTTGTTGGAAGGCTCATCCATCAGTTGCCATGGTACTGGATGTACTGCGACTAATTGGCTATAAGGGGACATAACCTTGTGTAGCTGTGGATAGACGTGTCGCTAATAACCTTCTATCTAAGACTGTTTTTTTTTATAAAAATAAAGATACAATAATGTTCAAAATCTACCTCTGGCCGATTCACACAAAATAATAATATTCGAGGTGTCCATCTACATAAATACTCTGAAATGATGAGGATGTTATAGGACACATATTGCACATCTCAATGCCAATATCAATTACCTGAATTTTGATCTGCTTAAGTACCAAAAGAAAATTCCTTGAGAATTAAAGGTGTATTATATATGAGCCTTTTCTGATTTGTTGTACTATAAAGCAACGGGAAGATGTCGCACAACATGTTGCATGTGTTTCCATGCATACGTTGTCATGGCAACAACGACCATAACAACATCAAAGATTAAATCTGGAAAACCATGCTAATAGACACAATTTCCTACCAGTAGCATGATCAACGCTTTCAAATTGAATCCGGTCACGAAAATATTCTGATCTTTATTACTGTGCTTAGCTGACATTCTTGATCACTCTTGTCTCATATTCTGATAAATCTAGGTTAGGTGGAATATACATCACAGTGAATGCCATCACAATGTCAGTAATCGGTTATCTAGCTACCTTCAATAACATCATCCAATGGCACGAATACCCTTTATGTCTATAGCCCAATTCTCAATTGATTTCACTAATGAATATCACAGAAACTTATTCTTGCGGACAAAAAGTATTCCCAATACGATCAATAGCATTATGTCAATATGGTAAAAAACAACAGGTACAAAAATATCACTAGATTCAATATGCAAATTCTAATTTTTGTCAATAATGACTTTGTTTGTAAGTAAAACATAGTGTTCTACCTGTCTGGTATTCCAGGTAAAATTCCGCCGGACTGTGCCTGTATTGTATGTAAATGACATGTGATGAATCATTTGACTCTGTGACACATTTACATACACATAACTTCATCTTTTTATTGATCCTAAAACCTGAATTAGGATATATGTATGAATCACAGAAGGAAATCAATAATGGACACTTTCACAAATCATGGATACGTCAGGGATTTGTAATTTTCTTTAGACATATATAGAAATTTAAAAACATTTTGCTGAAAGTTGCAAAGAATTGATTTTTTTCTTATATTCAAAATATGTTGTCTTTAAACACACATGATCGTTAATAACAAGTGGTTCCTAAACACAGGTTGTTTAGAATTAAATGTGGTCTCTACACACAGATGTTTGACCATTTAGGGCCCTGAGAAAGTGGTACATGCAGATAGATTTTATACAGAGGTGGTCATTAAGGCATAAGTGTGTACATGAGGTCTCTAAACATATAGACCTTTCTAATAACAATGTTCGATTTAACACTCTAAATATCATTTGTCTCTTAATATTGGTCTCATCAGGTATATAGTTTATGGTAAATCAGGATTCGTTTGGTTTAGATGTGTGGTATACAACAGGTGATGCCATAACATAGGGGTGGTACATGGGTTTGGTACATAGGGGTGGTATATAGGTTTGGTACATAGGGGTGGTATATAGGTTTGCTTACATTTCAAACACTATAAAATCTACAACACAGACACATTACCTGTCTACAAGATCATAATGATTGTAATTAATTATTTAGAAATATATTTAAATGTTTCACATTTTCCAGACAGAATTGTTAAATTCGATGACAGAGAGCATGCATTTATATTAGTGGGGAAACACACCCAAAGTAATATACATCCACAACAAGCCATACCCATCTTCATTATATGTCTAAACATCCTCAATTTTCTATAATTCCAACTGAAATGTTGAAATCAATACTATACACCAGTGAGAATAAATCAACTTGCTGATCAATCAGTTTACCCACAGTGGGAAATTATGGGAGAAGATGCATCCTAACGTTATTTGATAAAGGAGCCTTCTCCAACGTATCTACCTTGATTTTATTGGTTGATATATTTATCGAGAATCCTTCATTTGAACTTAAAAAGATTTACATATCAATTTATAAGGGCGATAGGGGATTATCCTGGGTGTTATGTAAAATTTGCACGGGAATAATTTCCCTGAGGATGCCACATAATTGATCTGCGGCTTTGTTATAATGAAGACCGAGATACATTCATCTCTGCTAAAACCAATTTCTAGTCTGGTAAATATTACGTATGTTGATGAAATTATATCACGGAAAGTTCAAAGGCAAAAAAAATCCTGAAATCTTTCCAAGTCTCCGATAATCATATATTTGATACCACCTTGTAACAGGATATGTATCAGTTGGATGGTGCCAGACAACTCTGAAGATAACCATGACAGTATAGAGACCTAGATCGCAATAAGGGCAACAGGAAAAACCTTTATCATTATGCTGGTCAAGCTTTAATTTTATGTTTGTTTTTGTTTGCATTCTAAAATAAGAAATAAAATCTTGAAAGAAAATGTGTCATGATAAATGGCAACAAAATAAGTCTACCTCATGGCTATTCCCCCCCCCCCCAATTTTCTGAACACATCCTAGAAATATTTGCTCTATTGAATTGCTGGATATATAAAGACAGAATAGAGAGCAGTTGGCTGCAGTTGTTTTTATTTTTTTTTCAATCTTTATTAACTTCTCGTTGAGAGATACAAATAATAAATTCACAAAAAATGGAAGTTTGCAGTCATACAGTCCATGAGATTCAATACTTCAAATTAGTTTGGAAACATAAAAGTGGTCATTTGAAGACTTCCTTTTTGCAGAACCTTAAGGTAGACCGTCCCTTCTAGATTCCTCTCAGGGATTTCGTTCATTTTTTGATATTTTGATTTTAGGTATACCCTGATCACAAAAACCGCATAAAAATCATATGTCACGGGGTTAATTTTTCTTCCAGGGTTGCTTAAAGATATGTATTAACGACTTAATATTCCGGATTTTTAAGGATTTTTGAATAAATAATATTTACTCCCTGTAACATCACGTAACATATAAAGAATATGCTCGTGACATCTTCATACCTTCAGTAGGTGATATATAATTCATAACTATATCAAATAAGCTGGGTTTTCCACAATAAAACAAAATATCGTTATTTTAAAAGTAATTCCAGACCCAATTTTAGTGAAAAATTACATCAAAATAGTCATGTTTTCTTTTTTTCTGAAAAAATGATCTCAAGAAAAATCAATTTTTTTAAATTTTTATGAAGATTGACCTATTTGCAATCAGAAAAACCAATAAAAAGTATACCTCACCGAATTATTTTTCAAAATATCACCGATTTGCTTTCTAATACCCCTTAAATTTTGGCCTGAAAACGTTAAAAATACGCGAATCTGTAGCATTTTTCAACGTTTTATGTTATTCATTTACCTTTGTTAATTTTCTATATTTTATTATATTATTGGAGCATACAAAATAACATAAAAATTACATATCTTCATGATTTTATTTATCTATTATTTAAAATATAACAAACCAGTTTCCAAGCTACATGTAGGCCTGACCCCAAGCTTTCAAAAAGAGTCTAATTCATCAGGAAATATTTAAGCTTTTCTGAGAGAAATATTTTGCTCTGTGTGATACTGTATTAAATTGGATTATTTTCCGTAATAGTATCTTTCAAATCATAAGTAAAGATTTTAACAAAAAATAAAATGAAAATATGGTCCAGCAATTTTAATTCCGTACATTGTTTGTCCATTTCCGGACGAAAATTAGTATACCGGTATGTTAGGATTCGTATCTATTGAAGCTCATAACTCGAATGTTTGCATTTAAAACATCGCTAACTTCCTTCAGCATTGATATGTACATAGCATGACGGTCATTCTAATGTACAGTTACAGTAGGCCTAACTGATGCGAAGTTTTTCGTTTTGGGTCCCCAACAATTCGTGTATTCCATGTGATTGTTTAGATATCATTATGATTCTTGGAATTTACTTCATGCATGAATCTTCATAATTTTAGTATATTTACCGATTAGCACACATTTCACACATTTATATTGGTACACGTCAAGTAAACACTCGGAGAGCTGGCAGACGTAATATTCGCGGATATCCGAAGCGAGTTATAATAGGTGGGTACGGAGAAATAAAATATGTTTGCCGGGATCCGGAAAGCGACGTTACAAACGTATGACGTCACAGAAGGGACAGTCTACGTTAATTGACATTGACTTTGACTATATTGCTATTACTTTTATCTATCAAAAAAACTCATCTTTACATAAGTTACAAAAACACCTATTTTCATTGACATAAAAAATAAATATGATCTAAACTTTTATAATCTCGTGGTCAGGTGACCCAGTGCATTGTTGGTGAGAATTATTAAAGCCCATGGCAGTTACAAGGAACGAACATTAAACGCATACAGATAAGGTAAATGTGGAAACTAAAAACTGATATTCTCAATGATATTTCATAACATTTTAGTAAAAATCCAGCTTAGGTCATTATCTCCTATGATTATCAGGGCGGGGGGAGGGGTTACTGTAGAACATTACTATAAAGGGAGACAACTCCATCAACTCCAGACAACAACATGCTTTGGTTGGTTGGTTAATTGGGCTTAACATGCTATTAACAGCTATGGTCATTTTAAGTCCACCTAACTGTACAAATTGTGTGAATGTTGTCTCCTTGTGATAGTCCACCTTACTGTACAATGTGTGTGAATGTTGTCTCCTTGTGATAGTCCACCTTACTGTACACTGTGTGTGAATGTTGTCTTCTTGTGATAGTCCACCTTACTGTACAATATGTGAATGTTGTCTACTTGCGATAGTCCACCTTACTGTACAATGTGTGTGAATGTTGTCTCCTTGTGATAGTCCACCTTACTGTACACTGTGTGTGAATGTTGTCTTCTTGTGAAAGTCCACCTAACCACCTAACTGTACAATGAGTGTGAATGTTGTCTCCTTGTGATAGTCCACCTTACTGTACAATGTGTGTGAATGTTGTCTCCTTGTGATAGTCCACCTTACTGTACAATGTGTGTGAATGTTGTCTTCTTGTGATTGTCCACCTTACTGTACAATGTGTGTGAATGTTGTCTTCTTGTGATTGTCCACCTTACTGTACAATGTGTGTGAATGTTGTCTCCTTGTGATAGTCCACCTTACTGTACAATGTGTGTGAATGTTGTCTCCTTGTGATAGTCCACCTTACTGTACAATGTGTGTGAATGTTGTCTTCTTGTGATTGTCCACCTTACTGTACAATGTGTGTGAATGTTGTCTCCTTGTGATAGTCCACCTTACTGTACAATGTGTGTGAATGTTGTCTCCTTGTGATAGTCCACCTTACTGTACAATGTGTGTGAATGTTGTCTCCTTGTGATAGTCCACCTTACTGTACAATGTGTGTGAATGTTGTCTCCTTGTGATAGTCCACCTTACTGTACACTGTGTGTGAATGTTGTCTTCTTGTGAAAGTCCACCTAACCACCTAACTGTACAATGAGTGTGAATGTTGTCTCCTTGTGATAGTCCACCTTACTGTACAATGTGTGTGAATGTTGTCTCCTTGTGATAGTCCACCTTACTGTACAATGTGTGTGAATGTTGTCTTCTTGTGATTGTCCACCTTACTGTACAATGTGTGTGAATGTTGTCTCCTTGTGATAGTCCACCTTACTGTCCACTGTGTGTGAATGTTGTCTTCTTGTGAAAGTCCACCTAACCACCTAACTGTACAATGAGTGTGAATGTTGTCTTCTTGTGATAGTCCACCTTACTGTACAATGTGTGCGAATGTTGTCTCCTTGTGATAGTCCACCTTACTGTACAATGTGTGTGAATGTTGTCTCCTTGTGATAGTCCACCTTACTGTACACTGTGTGTGAATGTTGTCTTCTTGTGAAAGTCCACCTAACCACCTAACTGTACTCTCCTTGTGATAGTCCACCTTACTGTACAATGTGTGTGAATGTTGATGTTGTCTCCTTGTGATAGTCCACCTTACTGTACAATGTGTGTGAATGTTGTCTCCTTGTGATAGTCCACCTTACTGTACAATGTGTGTGAATGTTGTCTCCTTGTGATAGTCCACCTTACTGTACAATGTGTGTGAATGTTGTCTCCTTGTGATAGTCCACCTTACTGTACAATGAGTGTGAATGTTGTCTCCTTGTGATAGTCCACCTTACTGTACAATGTGTGAATGTTGTCTACTTGCGATAGTCCACCTTACTGTACAATGTGTGTGAATGTATGTTTGGAGACAGCAGTATAATTATGTTGTGTCTCCTTGTGATAGTAAATCCCTTTCCATCTTTATAGTGCCAAACAGGAGTAGAAACTACACCACTTTTACAGACTATGTTGTGTCTCGGCCAGGGGACAGAACCCAGAGCCTATGTCACAAGGGTGAATACTTAACAAAATGAAAGTTGTGAGTCTGTTTCTAAGGAGACATTGGGAAGTAAAAAGTCAGATCAGAAGTAACAAATAAGATACTAAATTTAGCAACTTTTACCATAATGACATACACTTTAGTCGTTTTTTTGTTTTGTTTTTTGTTGAAATTCTTTTAATACTCGGCCATAAAATCCCTAGCTGTAGTGAAAGAAAACTGTATTCTGAGCTTTGGATGAAGTCCATGTACTATAATGAATGTCAGGAACATATCAATCAATTCCAGGTCACTCAAGTGTTTTACTGTTTCACAATTCTACTGCAAAATCATGGTAATCGTCCTACATCGGGGACAGCTTCGTTTGTTGGCTTCATACAGAAATGAGACATTAGGGCGACATCAATGCTAGAGCTTACTCATCCCAATCGTAATCAACATTTCAACTGAAATGGCTTCTACACCACTGAAAAACATCTGTCATTTCTAAATAAAAAACAATTTCACAGAAAAACATTAATCCAGTCTCCAATTGTGTAATGTCAATGGACTTCACTTTACATATTTTGATATTTTTTGTTGACAAAGAGAATGTGGGAAAATGTCCTGTAACCTACTGTACTGATATATAAACTTTACTTGTTAGATCCAAATATTATATAATATGAACAGGTAGAGTTAAAGAATGGGAGTGCAGTACTTATAAAGAGAAACTTAACATATTAGTTTAATTTTGATAATAAACAGAAAAGGGAAAGCCAATGTAGGCAGCAGAATTCCATATTGAACAAGTCTAACCATTGTATGTTAAGACTAGGAAAAAGATGATTTTTAATCAAAATGGAAGTTTTCATGAAACTTAACATTATGGACAAGCTACCTTGAGGAAAGTATCTGTAATGTATAATAATGTAATGTATAATAATGTAATGTATCTATAATGAGATCGGAATTCAATACCTTATAGACAAGAATTCAATACCTTATAGACAAGAATTCAATACCTTATAGACAAGAATTCAATACCTTATAGACAAGAATTCAATACCTTATACACAAGAATTTAATACCTTATACACAAGAATTCAATACCTTATAGACAAGAATTCAATACCTTATACACAAGAATTCAATACCTTATAGACAAGAATTCAATACCTTATACACAAGAATTCAATACCTTATAGACAAGAATTCAATACCTTATACACAAGAATTCAATACCTTATACACAAGAATTCAATACCTTATACATAAGAATTCAATACCTTATAGACAGGAAAGAAAGACACCAGTATTTTCATCAGACTTCTATGAGATAAAGTTAAGAAAATTAAAAAAAATAATGTATACATATGTATTGTTCTTTGTAAAATGTTAGTTTTATTAAATATCTATTAATAAAAAACAATTACCAGGTAAAAAGTAGAGGCGGTAATTAATCTTTTTACAAAATAAACAGTATTTAATGACACAGGTATCAATTAAAGTTGAAGTAAAGAAAAACTTTGTGTACTCCATATTTAATTAAAAATACTTTTTGCCAGGAATATTTAGTGTAAATATACACCTCACATGGATTAGTTTTTAACCCCACCCCCCTAGATGACTATATCAATCAATATTTATGAGAAGATAATCACACACATGGTTTAGTGTTTTACCATGGAGATCTCACCTCTATGTGACCTCTACGTGGCCTTTAACATTCTCTGGTATCTTATAAGCACACAGATTATAATTATAGCAGGCTGAGGAAGGGTCATAACTTCCTTATAATTAATATACCACAGCCTCATTCAATCCTGATATCAGAGGGATACAGCCGGATTGCATGGCCTAGCTCAAAAAAAACAACAAAAAAAACATGCTTGATTTGTGGCCACTGTAATTATCAATTTAATTACCTTTTTTTAATCTATCCATAATTATTATGTGATTAACCTAGTGGTTCATTCCAGGAGCAAATCATGTAGACAATGGCTCAGCTTTTATAATGACTCTGGCTAATAACAAGCATTATTAACAGACCTGCAATATTGGTGACCCATTTACAGTTTCAGGCTTATTGTCGTACACAAACAAAGTGCTTATTGGAGGAGCATTCGGGAAACTCTAGCAGCTAATGGATGCAGGCTTTAATTCTAGACATCAGACTTATTCTTATATATCTAATGAATGGTGAGCATATTGAAACTACGTATACAGCAGATCTTTGTAATGCTTATTACATATATAAACTTTTTGTCATATATAGGGAGGGAAACATTCAGAGAACTCTTGTAGATAATGAATGAGCTGACATATTTATGCATGCCCTTATTGCCAAGCATGAACTTATTGTCAAACAAAGAACTATGTGCTGGATAATGTCTATATTACATCCTTTGTTTCATAGTTCTAAAGAACGGTCTATTACCAAGCATTGGTTCATTGTTGATAAAACTTGATATTCCTTTACAATATGTCACTTAGATCCCAACAGTGCCTCTGGTGGGATAAACGTTTTAGCCTTTAGAACGGCTCTACGTGACCTTGGGGACATGTTTATGCCGTTGACATCCATTTGACTTCCCTATGCCGACACAATACGACGCCATGCACAGTGTATCACCAATCAAGTCGTATCACTGTAGCACTAAATCCAATTCCGCACCCACACAAACTGCATCCCTATGGGATTTGTCCCCACATTTGATAGATCTGATAGAACACTTTAATTGAATGAACTCCAGAAACATTTCCAATAGACCCCACAACTCTTTAGTATATATAATCATGCAGATTGAAGAGAAATCTTAATTTCCTTTTAATTGTTTTAAATTTATTTCTATTTATAGAAACCATCTCCTCCTGGCCTTGATTCAATAACTGTCTGTAGACTAACTCTGCTTATTCATCCTATAAACAAATTTCTCTAATGAGATACATTTTCAAATCTGTCTTCTGTTTAAGTGAAGGATAAAATATTTATACCATATTTCTCCTCAAATATTTATACCATATATCTCCTCAAATATTTATACTGTATTTCTCCTACAAATCAGGAGGAAGACTAACTTTTACAACTCACTCAAACATGATGACAACCAGTAGTATTATATAGGGTGGTTCCCCATGCTAATGGCTACAGAAAAACTAGTTACGTTGTATAGATACATTACTTATGGAAGTGTTGTGACAATTGCTGTTGTAAGAGACAAGTGATGAGACAATTGTTGTTGTAGGAGATAAGTGATGTGACAATTGCTGTTAAGAGACCAGTGATGTGACAACTGCTGTTGTAAGAGACAAGTGATGAGACAACTGCTGTTGTAAGAGACAAGTGATGTGATCAGGATTGAAATTAAGAAATAATTCCTTACCTTTGTGTAGACAACACCAACGGCTTTAGATCGAGAATCAAACTTAAGGATGCTTGTTCCGTTACTGATGAAGAAAACAGCACCTGTAATAAAACAAAACACAATGAATTCTGGCATTGTATAGTGGTAAATACCGTTACACATTGACTAGTCTGGCTTATAGGTTTGGCTTATTCTCGGGCATTTATTTAAGCATTGAATGTCTTTCAGATGGCATTCATAGCCAATTTAAACGCCAACCAGACAAAGGCAAATTCCATGAAGCGCGCTAGCAGTTTTAAACTTTTGATATTTACCAACTGTTGTAAAGTTTTTATTCGCAAAGTTATGAAACAATTAAATTGAAAATTCATTTTTAATGTGTACACGTTTAAAATAGCTCGGAAGTATCCGAACTGTTCTGATCTATTCAGATTTGTACGGGTATTGCCATTATTGACCACGTGATACAGCTCGGAAGGTTTCTATCTATACGGGTATCGCCGATGTTGGTCAGGTGATGCAACTCGGTTTTCCAATATTACCGGAAGTTTGAAACATAGGGTTGACTGTTATTTCAAAACATGTGATATTTCATGTGACATTTACTGCTATGTCAATAGTATATTGGTGCTTTCATGGATCTTAATCATCATATATAAGCATCAATATTCACACTTTGTATGTTTTATGAGAGTTTATGATGGTGCAATTACAAGAAATACAACTGTAATAATTTTCTTCCCTTTTTTTCTCTCATCCTTATACTATTTCCAAACATTCATAAATCTTTGACGAATGAAGGTATACCATAAAACTTGGTGTATATTAAAGTTTGGAGAGAATCCCCATCCAGGTAACAATGCCATAAGAATCACAGCATTAATGGTACATTAGCCAAAATATAACCAATAGACTATATGTCGAGAGGGCAACATTACTGTAAAGTCACACTTTTGAAATAATTACAGGATATTCTATCTGACATCCAGGAAGCTATTTTTTTTCTAAATCTTGCAGAATTCAGTTTATTTCTGACAGGGAAGACATTAGTTTGATTCCCCTTTTCAACTTTTAAGATTTTACTCATAAGATAACCAAATTTCAGCTCAGATTCTATCACAAAAAAAAAATGTTTTAATGTATCATATTTTGCTAGGTTAGTCAAACAATCTAACGTATATTAGATTTGTATAATTCTGTTTCATAACTAATTCTCTACAATACAGTCCCAAATGCCTAAAAATCTTATTTGAATTAGATTGTGACACAGACATTTTTTTAGTTTACTCTATTATAAAGCCATGCTTGGAAATAAGCCCATCTAATTGTTCAAGATAAGTGGAATAACCAACTCACTCTCTGTAAATCTTCAGTTAACGAGAGTTCCAAGGCCCTTAAAGGTTACTTGACAATAACTTGTATTACCGTCTATATGGGCCAACACATGACCTTTTAGAGACCTTATATAGAGATATATCATTAACATTTTAGACTGGCCCCCTACCAAAGTTTCATTGAGTTAAGTGAACATTAAGTCTTCTCAAGTTATTGTGTTCACAAAGTCCACTCAATAAAATTATTATCAAAAAGGGCGATAACTCTGTGAGCTTGTGTCAATAAATTCCAATTTTCTTAAACTCCTTGAATCTTACTAATGATAGTCTGCATACAAAGTTTTATAAATTATAAAGCTTTGTGAATATTTACTTTATAGTGTTCTCAAGGAAAGATAAACTGCAGACAACGCAAAATGCTGGACATCATATTGTATAATCATAATAGGTCACCATTGGCCTCAAACTGCTTTACACAGACAAATGTGGTAGCTTCATTCTGTTTTTTATCACAGAAATTCTCAGGTGAAATTCTTCAGATTGGAGAATTTAAACTGAATAAGCATAACCTATCTTCACTCTATGTACCTATACCAAAGACATATCATCAAGTTTTGTAATTAAATTGTGTAGGTTTTGTAGATGTATTTATAGTAAAAACCTTATAGCTAGACTCCAGCAGCAGTAACCACAGTCTATCACAGTGTTAAATATCCTGTGTTTGTGAAGCTCTGAAACCTTTTACTAACTGTAATGAATGTCTGTAGTCAGTTTCAGCAGAATGTGCCATTCACAATGAATCAACTATCAGCTGGGTTTACCACTAAATACTATACCCCCTCTATCACACCAATCACATGTTACCAGCTAGAAATTTGATACTGCCTCCATTTCATATGCTTGTAGATGAGAATTCATATAGATTATAATATTACATTTGAGCTAGTTTTACGATTTATTAACAGTTTACAGTACATGGATACTGGATAGTTATCCTGGGTATTTATGGATGGCTACTCTCCACAATGACCTGGGATGTTATCATTAGGATTCCCTATTACACCACCAGCACATTATCCTAATGTAACTTGGATGTTGGGGTAATGAAGACCTTCAGCAGATTAGGGAGGCCTCACAGATCCCTCAGGGTCCACATGTATCAGTCCATGGCGATAAATTATTTCATTAAAAGTTGATTGTAAAATCAGTCCGGAATCACCCAAAGGGGATAAGGTTTATGTCTTGTTGGGTGTCAGACTACTCAGGTTAATTTAATTAATGTGTTTAGATTAGTAACAGATTAAACATGTGTAATCTCTAATAGAGTGTTGATCTGGCCAATATGTTGTATACCAGAAGGTATCATAATAGACAGGTTAATTAATACTAATCGGTCCTATACTAAAGAGCATCAGATAACACAGGTAAATTGTGTCAGATTTCACAGGTAAATCTGGCTATTATAATTATGTTGTGTCCCACAGGAACCCAGATTATTCAGATTGTAAGTTTTAATGTTGTGATTCATAATGCGTCAAATTACACAGGTAGTGAGGCACATTCTACCAATGCCCTTTAGGGTGTCAGATTACACAGGTTTCTCTGAAACATGTTTTTGTATGATGCAGTGTGTCACAATAGACAGGTTGAACTGCATGGCCAATATATCCTGATTTTTAACTAGATGGGTTGTTTTAATCAGAGCATTATGTCTGTTAGGATGTCGTATTAGACAGGTTACAGTGACACGTATAGATACCAGGGTGGGGTGGTAAATGACCAGCTGTTTCCATGTACTAACAAGGCACCACAAAATGGTGAGAGCAATTACTGTTGAAATTCAAACCATTGAGTCTGGCAAGAACTTGTAATTCTACCGAAAAGTTTCTGCAACCTCTTAACATGCCTTTGTAGAAACAGCAATTAAACTTGGGAGAGAAAATTAACGAATGTTTAACTCATAGCTCATAATTACATTATAATAAACACATGTTTACGATGATTCATTTTTTTTCTTTTAAAGAATTTTTAAAATCTTGTTAAAATCTAAATGAGTCAGAGGTTTGGTTTAAAGTACAAGTGTTCCACAACGGTATAGGGACAGGTTACTAATGTTTAATTAGATAGAGTCAGAATTTCTGTATTTGTTGCTGTGGTTTGTGCATGCGGTGTGTATTCCTTGGGGATTTCAAATTATAACTGTAGTTTTTTAACTAAACTTTATTTACCAGATTATGATATATATATACAAATTGAAAATAAATACATGTCTGGTAAATTGTTAAGCCACAGTGAAACACATCCTTCAATATTTTCTTTAACCTAACCTAGACTGGTCTGTGGCTTTAGATAGAGGATCTTAAAAAATGTATATATAAATTACCTGGTAACCAAATGGTAACCAAGGTTTCACCATTCCACCAAGGCCCAAAGGTGTCTGCTACATAGGTATCATTTATCTTTTTTATAAAATTAATTCTTCTAAAATTGGCATATACAACCAGAGTCCACCTGAATATATATTTTTTTAAAGACTTCAAATTTCTTCAATTGTTACTTTTCATTTAGAAATGCTTGGCTTGAGATTTTACTCGTTTTTTACACGAGTGGAATCATTGAGACCTATATATATAGTCCTTTGTGTATATTTCACTGTGAGGTACCAGATCATCCATGCATCCTGGTAGATAGTTAAAGATTCCTGACCCAGCAGTTTCCTCACCAAAGATATAACACATCAATGCCAGCAAGTCCAACACTGATTCCCCATTATTATAAATAGAAACAAAGGCAAAATTCAATATCAAAACTAATGTGTCTGTTCTTAATGTCTTTCTCTATGGAAATGCAGAAACAGTTCATTTTTCATTTCAAAGAAAGCATAAATAACATAAATGTGATATTTAAATACTTGCTATTCAGGAGGAGAATTCTGCTCTTTTATAAATGTTAAAACTATTATTTTGTCAGACGATGTTTTGAATCAGCTATCTGTTCTCCACACGTTGTGGGTATAAATATCCCATAATAGTCATTATTTTGCCTCCGTACAGTCATTTCTGACAGACACACATTTTCTACCAAGTCATGATGAAGGCAATCGGTGGTATAACTTAACCGTATTCATAAAACCTAACCGCCTCAATGGTCTGAGGTGAAAACCAATCTGAAAAAATAAAACATACCGGTACCATTATCATTGCTATTGGCACTCACATGTGTATGGCCAATGGGAGGAAAGTGAGGACTCTGTATACGGCCAATGGAAGATAAGTGAGGACTCTGTATATTAAGTCAGATGGTTTTATTTAACAATTACCATGTATCAAATATTTCATCGAAAATATTTTGTGGATTATGAAGAGAGTTTCTGACCATAATAAATACTTTAGGTCATAAGACATCTACACATGACTTATTATGAATTGTGGTCAATAAAGATTATTGTTTGGCGATGTGTGCAAAATTGTACATACTTCCTTGTGACAATTTTGCCAAGATACTACAGAATCTAACAACAAATAGAGTAGTTATTATCATGATGAAAATCAGCAAACCAGCCATTCTAACTATACTCTGGTTCACCTTAGCCAAGGGACACAACCCAGTGCCTTTCTCACATTGGCAAGGTTTATTGGTAATCCTGTAAATTTTTGGCTTTTTCGTTACTAGTTGGACATTTGTTATAGACATCAAAAAGGTGACGAAACAAACTTTTGGGTTGTTTTGTTATCAAAATAATCTGAACATTTGTTTATGTTAGAGGTAAAGTGTTTCAACTGTTAGAACAATCATCACAGAATCACGAGATAAACCTACCACAATTGCAGGAGATCCACTGGGAATTCAAAACTATCCAAGCCTAAGAATATAGCTGATATGCAAGATTAGTTTCACCATATATCACATGGGACTCTATAGGTAAACAGGCTGCAGTAGCTACCACTAACATGAGAAACTTAGACAATAAAAGATCAACATGTCTGCCCTCTATCTACAGACAGCAAGATAATACTGTGCCTCTGTTTTTTTACCCCAACTTTCTGAAATTGCTGTTGTTTTTATGAATCAATAAGATCAGAAAAAAAAATCAAAAAAATTTCAATCATCCGATCTTGAGCTAAATAAAGAGGCTTTGCGATAAAAAACAACATTGTTTCTCATGTTAAACCTAGAAATACCATGATATATTTCGTAAATTTTTATGACTGTGATGGGAAAGCGATTACAAACTTCACTCCTCAAACCCACTTGAAACTTTCCCTCAAAATTGTTGGGTAAAAAATTTCAAGGTCCTACCGCAATGCCTTTAAATCGAAGAAAAAATTCCCCAAACAATATTTTCAATTGTGTTGAAAGGAATGGCGGAAACAAAAAGATATTAACATCATGTTGATTTCTTGAGGTGTTTTTATTTCAATGTGACATTTTAAGAGAAAAGTTTGAATCCTTTAAGTGCATAAAGCCCTATCTGTTCTCAGCATGTACAGCAATGGTTGAATAGTTTGGTAATATCTATAGCAGAATGAGAACTTTCTATAAGCACAAAGTTGTTTCTTCATGAGCTTTGAGAACAATTTGATATAGACCAAATGAAATGAATGTTGTGGAGCACTCGGAGGTATGGCAGTGGGGTTTTATAAAGAGAACTGTTAAGGAGTTCTGTACCAAATCAATATGTGTACATGTTGCAGTGCTGCTGTATCAATATCCGATGACTGTTGTCTAAAATGTTGAATCAGATTGGATGTCTGTGAAAAGATATTCCTGCAACAGCTGCTCTTACTCTCAATCAACATAGAAGTGGAGGTTTTTTCTGTCTCATGAATCTTGATGGGTATTTTACTCATGGTAATTATATTCATATCTCTACTCTATCTGAAGGTTTTACAGTTATTGATTTGTCCATTATTAGGTCCCTTAAAAACAATCCATGAATATTTTAATTTCTCTTACAAAGTCAGCAATGCCAAAATGTTTTCTAGGACAATCTGTGTCTCCACCACAACAGAAATCCAGAGTCCAAACAATAAAATGTTATGATGGTGTTATCCTTTAACTGAGACATGTATACTATAATAAAGGGATAGTTGAAGTGGGCAGAATAATTTTTGGATTTATGATATTAAGAGAAAGTTTGCTCATATATACGGTGGCTGATTTATGCCATTTCGTCTTTTTGTCTTTTCGCCCCGAAAAAACGAAAATTAACAAACCTTGATTTTCATCTTTTCGCCCCAAAAAGACGAAAATTAGCCAACCTTAAATTTTGTCTTTTCGTTTTCCGGTCTAGTGTGGAAGCCGTTTAGATGCTTTTTTATGTTATTGACTTTAATTGTTCAATATGGAAGCATCAAAGTAGTTTATGATAACAATCAATTTATTAAATTGATAAGTATTACCAGGTGCTTCATCAATAACTAAGATTAGAAGTATTAAAACAGGAGTACACATGTATGTTTCGGGGCAAAAAGACAAAAAAAAAAAAAATTAAGTATATCATCTTTTTGTGGCGAAATAACAAAAAGACGAAATGGCATAAAATCAGCTACCGTACATATACATCAATTCCTCATTCCTTTTTTTTCCGCAATATACAACAACTACATGTATAAACATTCCAGCTATGCAAGAAGGAATGACGTTTCATTGAATATTATCTATTACTTTTTATAACTGGAATTTAAAATTAGATTCTGAGAACCAGTATTTAAATTGAGGTTTATAACCTGATAAGAGCCATGGTAAGTACTTCAGTTTCACATTCTCTCCAAAATTTACCTCACTGTAATCAAATTCTCAATATAAATTGTATAAAAGTCAGCAATGCCTCTTTGAAGGAAGGTTACAACACAGCCAGTGGAAAGCCCTGATCGTATGATATTTACAATGTGTGTAAAGATACTAGGAGTGAAAGGGAACATTGCACTGCAGATAAACATGCCAGTTTAACCACATCACACAAAGATAGCTATTACAACTCTCAGGCTTAGATATTTCCATCATTCCTAACATCTGAAATATCTACTAATAGACCTTAAATTTTCAAACAGTTGTTACAATTCAGGAGATGTTTTTTTCTGGTTGGAAGACTCAGAGATTTATATACACCAGTTTAAATTTGCTGAACCTGATAACAGGAATTACAGTCATTGTCAACAACTGAATAAACAATTGTTCTATACTTACGTCCAGCAGATACCACTAGGTCTATACTATAGTAGGTATATTTGACAGCTATGAAGGTTTTTTTTTTTTTTTTTTTTTCAATCCCTCCTACAGTTGCAGTTTCAATAAACATCAAAGATACCGCAATTTTCAATCTGCCATGTTTTTACAACAACAAACAAGAGATCCCTGAGGGATCTTGGCACCTCCAAAGAATGATCTTTGTCTGACAATGGAAAGAGGGATCTTTTTCTGCTTTTCAAAGTTTTACTACATATTACTACTTATGAAATTTGGGAAAGATCCCTTCAGTACTTTCTGAGATATATAACAGTAACAAACTTCAATTATCAAGATCCAAGATGGCTACCTGTTGGCCATCTTGTTAACTGATCAGTCCCAAAATGCAATATGCACAACTAGACTCCTAGGGGAACCTGCACATGAAATTTGAGACAGATCCCTTTAGTAATTTCTGAGAAATAGCAGTAACAAAAAATAAACTTCAAATACTAAAATCAAAGATGGCTCCCAGTCAGCCATCTTGTTGAACGATTTGTCCCAAAATGTAATAAGCTCAACAAGGGCCCTAGGGAAAACCTACATATGAAATTTGAGACTGATCCCTTCAGTACTTTTTGAGAAATAGCAGTAACAAACATCAACTGCCAAAATCCAAGATGGCTGCCTGGCGGCCATATTGATTATCTGATAGGTCAGAAAATCAGCATGACACTTTTATGGGCCTAGAGAAACCTACATCTAAAATTTGAGACAGATCCCTTTAGGACTTTCTGAGAAATAGTATTAACAAACATCAACTGCGAAAATCCCAGATGGCTGCCTTTCGGCCATATTGTTCTTCTGATCAGTCTGAAAATCAGCACGACACTCCTACGACCCTATGGAAAACCTACATATGAAATTTGAGACAGATCCCTTCAGTACTTTCTGAGAAATAGTGGTAACATGCATTGTTTACGAATGGACCACAGACCACAGAGGAAATGCAATTTGAATAGCCCGCCATCATCAGATGGCAGGCTTAAAAACATCATTAAAGTAAGAACAAGTTTTCTTGTTATTGGAGAAATTTAATTAACCATTTTTCCAGTATTACATTATAGTTTTTTTTTCTACTTTGTAACCATTATTTTAAAGTTCAAGGTCTTTATATCACAAAACTAAGTAATGACTGTCCTTCTGTTGTGACCTTCACACACAGGACCTTTACCTCAATTTTACAGATGGCAAAATGGTCTCCAGTTTAAAGTTTAAGCTTTACAGGCCTATAACCTTTCCGAAACAAAAAAAAAGTTGAGGTTACTGTACCAAACAAAATGCAAGATTATCTGCACAATCAATGTTAAATAATGAAGATTTATTTCGCTGTTATGCTGTCTGGCGCAGTGATAGTCAAATAACAGCCTGTAATTAGGACAACAGCAGGAAGCATAATACAACCCATGTTATGAAAATCAACATTGAATTGATATCAATTAAATTGTCCAAAATGTGATGATTAGTGAAACATTAACATAAAGCTAATCACTTTTGCACCTCTACAAAATTATAAATCTCGCTTAACATTCCAATTAAAAAATAGAAGCTGTTTCGGATAGGTAGTGGACCTTAAAATAGCTCCAACACGGAGACTATACCTCAGATTGACCTTCCTTTAAGTCACCAATTACCATGACAAAAAGAAGACTATTTTTAAGTCTACGATTACCATGACAATAAGAGGACTATTACCTCAGATTGACCTTAGTTTAAGTCACCAATTACCATGACAACAAGGAAACTATACCTCAGACTGACCTGAGTTTAAGTCACCAATTACCATGACAACAAGAAGACTATTACTTCAGATCGACCTAAGTTTAAGGTTTACTTGATATACAGTAACACAGTTATAACAAACCTCTGGCGACCAACAAAATAACTCTGTTATAAGTATAGATTGTTATACAGAAAATGCACATATATTATGGGAACTTTAAAGGGGGGGGATTACTATATATAATCATGAATTTGTTGTAAGCGTGTTCATTAAAAAGCTGTTTTACTGTATCTTGGTTTAAGCCATCAGTTGCTAACATACCTACAATTAGCCCTAGCTCAACACTGAGGACCAAGAGTGATCAAACAAAGTCAAAGTTATTCTCCAGAAAATTTAAATTCACCTTCCTGTGTTAGAACATGGTTCATCACTTTCTATCTTGCTGACCATTATATTTCCTCAGATACCTTTTAGCAGATAAACCAGACAAGCCTTCGGGACACAAATCCTGTGGCAGTTAGGACCAAGCTTAAGTGTTTCGTGATGGGACTTGGTAAATGTCGTAGTCTGAAGCATTGATGGAGGCTTCAATGGATACAGTGTCTTATGTGGACCCTCCGAACTTAATTAGGCAAAGATAGAGCGGAGAGGAGGTTTTCTATCCTAAATACTCAAGTGCTCGCAAATTGTCGTGGAACCATAATAATGGAAACTTGTGGAGGCCAATTTATGTCATATGGCATTATCATCAGTGTCTGGTCCTCGCAAAACAATAACACAGATGTAATTTTGTGACAACAACCTTCTGATCTATGTGTCTGACAGTCGGTAGAAAATCAACGGCATGACCTGTATGTATGCTATTACTAAGTCGCATCTCAAATGTTTGGCCATTTGAGCGCTTATGCACATCGTCTGACACAGAATTTTCACAAACATCATCCGACCATTAGGATTCACTCTCACTTTAAAAGCTTCAGTATTTATATCAAAGCTCTGTTTCACAGAAACAATATCTACTTTTATTTATTGAGCCATATAACATTACGGCTGGGATTCCTTGTATTAACGTAGCTAGCAGAGATCAAACGAGACAAATTAGGTGTCACATCTAATCCTGATCAATCGTTGGTGTTGAGTGGTTCCATGTAAGTCAGTGACATCTATTGACCAAATGAACATCTAAATTGATTGAAAGGGTCTGTATAATGGACTTAGCAGTTCATTTATCAAGATGCTTTTGAAAACGGAAAATGGACCTTAGGGTCTGAATTAGCAAAGCTATCACTGACAAACTCATTAGTTGATTCCCAGATATTTCATAAAGGCGTAGGAGTAAACAGCATGGTGGAATTTCTTTTTGCCTTTGTGTTAAGGTCAAATTAACAGCTAGTGTCAATGGACATGTAACTGGGAAGGAGAAAATATAGTGGATATACTGGGGCTTTAACCTGGGACCTCTGAACACTAACCAGATGCTCTATCAAGGAGATTAACCTGGTCATAGATGATCAACCAAGTCCAATTCTGCTATATAACTCACTCATTTTGCTAAGTTTCACCCTCAAAGTCACACAACACCATTATACTACCACCATGGGTATCCAAATGGGCACCAATTCTGTAACAGGAGAGAGAAAAAAGTAGCAGCCAGATTATGGCTTGAATCCTGGACATCCAAATACAAGACTACTGATTGAGATATACATGGTCACCAATGTTTGAACTAGTTCAATCCTGCTATACATACCTAAATGAGATCCCAGGTTCTGATGGGGGAGGCATCAGAGTTCTCTGGAAAAACCACTGACCAACTATGCAGCTCTGCCAGATAGACCTTTTAATCAGTTACCCAGTGAGGAAGGCCAGAATACCATGCTTTTCAAAGCTTTGCATTGCTCATTTCATTTCTTGCATTTTAAGATAGATCCCATATACATTGTACTCATTATGATGTTCAAAGCCTCAAAAAACATAATGAAGAACACCTAGATAGGCTAAATGAGGTCAAGGATAAAATGTAGGTCACAGTAACCCGACTCTGGTACATGACATACGTGTATCGGCTTACCAAGATGAACCCAAACACAAATTTCATTTCAGTAATACGTTACCATAACTTTAGTATGCAAATACGCTACCTACACCCATCTTTGTAGCCCCAACAAACATAAGATTTGAGAATCCCGTCTCCCTACCGTACCTCATCTCGTACTCGACGAGAGTAACATAGAGTGGTCTCCCTTCCTCTTTCCTTTATGGCGCTACACAGCTCGGACGGCAATTGCATTGTGTCTATTTCGTTTCGCTGTTAGGTCCATTTATTTGACGTTTTAGTCAAATTTTTTCACACATTCAGTTGTGTGTTTACCCATCTGCCCTGTGTTGTTTTCTTTTTGTACTGTCATTCGTTTTTTGTGCCTTTTTCGGCCGTTTTTTGACTGTTCCACGTGCTTGCCGGTGTTCCGTGCGATCCGTCATTACTGGTGACGTCTCGCTGTTTCCGGTTTGTTTACGTTTGTTTTTGTTCGGTTTTTCGTCGCTGAGGCTTTGTTGCCGTTGTTATTAGGTAAGATTTGTGTCACCTAACACTGTTTTTTACGGGTTTAGCGTGTGTTGCTTATATTTTACGTTTTTGACGTAATTTTCTTACCTTGTTTACGTAATTGTCGTTGTAATGCCTGGTATGTCCCGCTCGGGTCAGCGTCAGGGGTCTGCTCATGGGTGTTCCCATTTCTATGAGGAACGGGACCCACATGATGCATGTCCCCTATGTCGCCCTTGTCATGAGTCCTCTCCTTGTGAACTTTGTCCAGTTGGAGAGGCTCTTGGCCAGGCCGGCATTACACCAAGGCGATCTTCGTCCTCCCGTAAGAGGGATTCGTCCTCATCTTACGGGAGGAGAAGGAAGCAGGCTTCTAGTTCTGTTTCTGTTCCTGTCTCGGTAGTTCCTGTCTCTACAGGTTCTTCTCGAGATCAGGGGGTGGTCCCTCCTGTCCAGGATGTTCCTGGAGTAGGGGAGGGGCAGCCTGACCCTGACGTTTCTCGGTCTAGGGTCGAATTGGCTGGGAATGCTCGTAAGCTTCCATGCTTGCCTTCGGGTAGGGACTACCAGCCGCCGGTCTCTGACGTTGTCAGCGGCTCCGGCATTCCAGGTGGTGTTGCTGTTGGGGGCGGTCTTGATGCCGGACCTATTCGTCCGAGTTTGGGTTCAGGGACTACAGACTTCCTTTCTGGTTTGTCCGTTTCCACTGGGATTAGTGATGCGCAGCTCTCTAATCCCGGCATCAATTCTGGTCCAACTTTCCCTCCCGTCCAGTTACCTGGTCCCGGTCCTATTAGGTCCGCTCCTGAGTGTGCTGGCTCGGTTTTCCCAGGGGGTCATCCTCAGGGTCCTGGGTTTGTTGGTCAGGTGTCCGATTTTCGGCCTCCTTTTTCCCCCTGGCTTAGGGTATACGGGTGCCTGCGGGCAACCATCCTTGGGCCCCCCAAACCAGCCTGCGGATGGTTTTGGGTTTCAGCAGCATCCCGGCAGTTATGGGCCTAGCCCATACATGTCCGGGTTTCCACTTGGAGGGAGTGGTGGTCCAACCTCGTCCTTTGGTCAGGTTGGCCAGCCCCAGTCTCAGGCAGGCCAGTTTGGCCAGTTCTGGGGTCACTCCCAACCCACGGGACCTTTTCCGTATTTTCAGGGATACGGTTTTAACCCCATGGCTATTCCTTCTTGGAACCCTTGGGGTTTGGTCTCTCCCTCGCGGAGACCTGTCAGCGGTTCGGTTGCTCCCCCCCAACCTACTGCTGCTTCGGGTGCCGGTCCTAGAAAGGTTCGCCGGACCTTTAGGACTTCTGCTTCTCGTGCAGTCCCGTTTGTCTCCGAGTCCAAGGGTCGAGCTTCGACCGTTAGGTCGAAGCCCTCAGCTTCTGTGGTTAGGAGTTCGGCTCCTAAACGCCACTTGTTGGAGCCTGCTCAGGAGAGTTTTCCTGAGTCTGTCTCTTTTGCTGGCCCTTTTCTCCCCGTTGGGACCTCGGGTCCAGGCAACGAGGAGGATATGGACTGTGAGGTCGTGGGTTCGGCAGAGGATGATGATGTTGTTCATCTCTCCCCTGGCTGCTCCGATATTGACCAATCTGGTTTGTCGGATGCAGATCCTCAGGTTGAAGATTTCCAGGAGGAGGGTGACCTCGAGGCTGCTGAGGTGGATGCCCAGCAGGTTTTGTCTGGGATGCGGGCCCTTAGGGCCGATGTATCTCGGATTCTCGGGGCGGAGGTTTGCCCACCACCTTCCGCATCATCCATCCCGGAGTCCACCACCCTTTTGGGTTCTTTGGTGGCTCCACGGGCATCTGCTCAGTCAGATCGCTCACTGCCAGAAGGCACTATTGTGTCTTCAGCTCTGGCCACTGCCCAGTCTCGAGTTATGGAGAAGAATTCTTCTTCATCTCGCACGCCTGGGTTTGCCGGTTTGCAGCTCAGTGTTGGTGATTTATCAGAGGTTCAGGCCTCTGATTATGCCATTCACGATGGACTGCTGTCCTCTCAGCCAGCTAAGCTGGAGTCTAGAGAATTGGCAGCTTGGCCCGGCAAGTCAGTGGACCAGGTGGTGTTCGGCTCCAAGGAGCACCACAAGATGGAGAGGCTGCTGCGCCTTTCCATTCAAATTCTGTCTTATATAGACTTTCTGACGGTTAGTCTATATAGGGTATCCGATGTGCCTGAGAGTCGGATATCTGAGACAGAGCAGGCCGACATTCAGGACAGAGTTACCTCTGCCCTGAACAGGGCATTGAGAGCCTTGGCGTCTTTACAGGTGTCATTGCTCGCCAATGTCTTGTTGGCTAGGCGTTTTTCTGTGTTGAAAAACCGCCCGGTCGAAGAACCTTACCGGTCCCGATTGTTGACTGCCCCCTTCTCTGGGTCCACTCTTTTTGGAGGGACTCTTCCTTCTGTTCAGAAGGATTTGAAGGAGGACTCGGTCGCTTCTGCCCTTCTTTTGAAGAGATTGCAGACCGTGAAGGCCAGTATCTCCCAGGGGTCCGTGCCTCCCAAGAAGAAGGCTAGAACTTCAGCTCCTCAGTCTACTGCACAGCCGAAGTCGAAGCCTTACTTCAAGGGCAACAAGGGGAAGGGTAAGAAGGGCAAGAACCCTCCTGGGGGTAAGAAGAAGAGTTCCTGACTCTTTTTCCCCCTCCTTGGCCATTCCAGACGAGGGGTCTGTTTCTGGAGGACTCCGCTCCTCCAGTTTTAGATTCCGGTCCTTCTCCCGCAGGATTCAGTTTCGGGTTAGGAAGCGATTCTCCCGCCTGGGAGGGTCTCGATCTTCCTCGTCCCGATCTTCCTGTAGGAGGTCGTCTGTCCTTCTTCCTCCCAGAGTGGAAGGAAATCACAGAGGACACATGGGCCTTGTCTGTGGTCAAGGAGGGGTTGGGCATTCCCCTCTTGCGGGATCCGCCCTTGGCATCAAGACCTATCTTCTTCCCTCCTCCGGGGGATCCAGAAAAGGCACTTGCCATCCAGGAGGAAGTAAGGACCATGCTTTTAAAGGGCGCGGTCGAGGAGGTGCCTATGGTGGAATGCACTCCAGGCTTTTATTCCAGAATGTTTCTGGTTCGGAAAAAGTCCGGAGCTTGGCGTCCCATCATAGATCTAAGTGCCTTCAACAGGCACGTAGATTCTCCTCACTTCAAGATGGAGACTCCACGGAGCATCATAGCTTCGGTGAGAGAGGGGATGTGGGCTACTTCAGTAGATCTGAAGGATGCCTACTTCCACATTCCCATCAAGAAGTCGGCACGGAAATTCCTCCGTTTCACTTGCAACGGGAAGGTTTTTCAGTTCCGGGCCATGCCTTTCGGGCTCACGACAGCTCCTTTGGTTTTCACCAAGCTGCTGCAGGTTGTCGTGGGGTTTCTGCACTCCAGGGGAATAGATGTTCACATCTATTTCGACGATTCCCTCATGCTCCACCTAGTGCGGGAATCTTTGGTGCAGAACACCCGTCTGGTCCTGAAACTTTTGCTCAAAGTCGGCTTCATTCCTTCCAGAGAGAAGTCCGAGGTCTCCCCTTCTCGAGACTTTGTCTTCCTGGGAAACCGTTTCAACACGGTTCAGGGCATTGCCCTTCCACCTTTGGAGAAGTTCGAGAAGGCCAGAGATCTTGCTCTGACCTTCATCAGTTGGTCACACGTCCAGGTGCGTTGGTTTCTCAGTTTTCTGGGTTATCTCAACTCCCTGGCAGATGTAGTCCCCCTTGGGAGACTTCACATCAGACCTCTCCAGATGTTTCTCCTCGCGAACTGGGTTCCTGCCAGCAGGGAATGGGAGGCTTGGCTTCCTCTCAACCAGTCCGTGAAGGAGTTTGCACGGTGGTGGACTCTCAAAGACAATGTTCTACAGGGGGTTCCGTTGTCCAAGCCAGCTCCCACCATGACCTTGTTCACGGACGCGTCCATGACAGGTTGGGGGGCTTACCTCGATGGCCATTGCCGGTCGGGGGAATGGTCTGGGGATCAGCTCTCCGAGCACATCAATGTGCTGGAGATGAGGGCTGTTCTGTTGGCTTTGCAGGCTTTTCGAAAGATTCTGCATTCCAAGGTGGTTTGTGTGGCTACGGACAACTCTACAGTTGTCGCGTATCTGGAGAGACAGGGGGGGACAAGGTCCCACGTCCTTTGTGCCCTCGCTATCCGTGTTCTTCTTCTCTGTCAGGAAATGCAGTTGACTATTCTAGTCAAGCATCTTCCAGGCAGGTTGAATGTTCTGGCGGATACTCTCTCCAGGCGCCGCCAGCCGGTTCTGACAGAATGGCAACTAAATCCCTCGATCTTCGAGGGCATTTGTCAGGTGTGGGACAGGCCTCATATAGACCTTTTCGCCACTTCCCTGAACAATCAGCTGCCAACCTTTGTCTCTCCGGTGCCAGACCAATTGGCTTGGGCTGTGGACGCGCTGTCTCTGGATTGGGAGGGGATGCAGGCTTATGCATTCCCTCCATTCAACCTGGTGGGCAGGGTTCTACAGAAGTTTCGGACGCATCATTGCTCCCTCCTTCTGATAGCGCCCCTGTGGCCGAGACAACCATGGTTTCCGGAGCTATTGTCGTTTCTGGTGGATGTTCCTCTGGTTCTTCCACTCAGATCCAATCTCCTGCGCCAGCCTCGGTCACGGACGATGCATTCACGTCCCGAGATCCTCCACCTTCACGCGTGGAAGCTATCTCAGGAGGCCTCGCTCAGGCAGGTTTTTTCTTCGGACGTGTCAGCCCGCATCGCCCGATCAATTAGGTCTTCCTCTTCTGCCGTCTACCAGTCACGCTGGAAGATCTTCTGTGATTGGTGTATCGGCAGGAAGATTGATCCGATCAAGGCTTCTGTCCAGCTGATTGCAGATTTCCTTCTCTTTTTATTTAGGGAACGGAATCTCGCCTCTGGTACAATTGCGGGATACCGCACGGCTATTGCCAGTGTACTGTCTTTTCATGATAGGCGAGAGGTAGGTTCTTCCACCTCGTTGTCTGCTTTGATTAGGGGCTTCAGTCTGGACAGGCCTAGGGTACGGCAGTTAGCTCCACAGTGGAACCTAGCTCTTGTGTTAGAGTCACTGAAGGGGGCTCCTTATGAGCCTTTGGGGTCTGTCTCCCTAAAGTTTTTAACTTTTAAGACTGTCTTCCTGCTTGCCCTTGCCTCAGGCCGTAGGAGGAGTGATATCCATGCTTTGTCTGTTCACTCTTCGTGCCTTCGTTGGGCCAGAGATAGCTCTGCCGTTACCCTTCTCACTGATCCTGCCTTTTTGGCAAAGAATCAGGTTCCTGGTTTTTCGCCCGATCCCATTAGGATTCCTTCCTTGACAGTCTCTGTTGAGTCTGAGGAGAATGATCAGTTGCTGTGCCCCTGTCGAGCACTTAGGTTTTACCTTGATAAAACTAGGGGGGGGCGAGGTACTCGATCTCGTCTATTCTTGCCCATTAAACAGGGTCAGCAGGATATCTCCTCCCAATCCATTTCCAGATGGATATGTCAGGTGATCAAGATTGCTTATGAGCTATCTAATGATCTATCTCGGGCGAAATGTAAGGTGAGGGCTCATGAGGTTAGAGCCCTTGTAGCTTCTTTGGCTCTCCTAAATGGGTCCTCATTCCAGGACATCATGTCTGCTGCCTTTTGGCGTGGTCAGTCTACTTTCACTGACTTTTACCTCCGGTCCCTGTCCTCTCATTCTGAGGGACTGTTTTCCTTGGGTCCAGTTGTGGCGGCTCAGTCTGTGACTGTTCCTCCGCCCTAGACATGGTATTTATTTTTGGTTTTAACTGTATGCGGGCAGGCATCACGATGGTACTCCTCTTTTCTCTGGGAGGTATTCCATTTTTTATCCCTTTCCTTCGGGGGGTTCCTGGAACCCCTTTTTATTCTCCCTACTGGGGCTTGTCTCCTGGATTTGACGTTTGATTGGGCTGCCTGGCTTCGGACTCTCCACTACGGTAAGACGAATTCGCATACTAAAGTTATGGTAACGTATTACTGAAATGAAATTGAGGTTTTTCAATGTAAAACCAATTTTCATGATGTAATACTTACCATAACTTTATGGAGTCCCACCCTTCTGTTTCCTCCCCTTTCCTCCTCAGCCATTTTGCCCCTGTGGCTCCATAAAGGGTTTTTGAGGAAGGGAGACCACTCTATGTTACTCTCGTCGAGTACGAGATGAGTATGAGGTACGGTAGGGAGACGGGATTCTCAAATCTTATGTTTGTTGGGGCTACAAAGATGGGTGTAGGTAGCGTATTTGCATACTAAAGTTATGGTAAGTATTACATCATGAAAATTGGTTTTACATTGAACCCAAACACAAAGTTTATTACGATATGCAGAAGCAATTCTATAAAATGAGATCAAAAGTCAAGATTATGTCATAATGTTCTTGATTTAAGTGGTACTTGACGCACACTGTCATCTAAATAGAACTATTTACCAAGTTTGAAGTTTCAATTCCTTATGATTTAAAGCTAAAAGTTTGGGCAAGATAATTTACAAATTAAAGGAACAAAGGATGGACTGTAGAATGAATGCAAAAAACCGTGTAATCCTCCCCATCCCCTCCCTTCCACAGGTCTCCACTAATTCTCTACATAGATTTTCTCTGATCTCATACAGAAAAATCATTTCTGACATTCAAATCTTCAGTATACCAGTTGAAACATCATCACACAAAATTATAACATCCCAAAAACTTTGTGAAATCATTTCACGGTACAAGATCAATAGAAATTTATACAAGATAGCAATCTGCAAAAAACATCTCTTTCCGAACAACTCATCACAAAACAAATTAATTCTTTTGACAGTTACTTGATCAATTGCACAATTTTCTAAACAAGTTGTAAATGCTCCCTGCGGCCTTAATCAAATCTATTATCTACAGATCAAACCCCTACCCCAGTAATACATCACTATACGTCCAGACAAACACGGTTAATGTTTAAAAAAGGTCAAAAAGATGAGCAGCGGATATCAGCAGCAAGTTTACATTAGTCACCCGGGTCTATAGCCTAAACATGTGCCGAGCAAACAAATAAAGTATGGCCTCGGTTTTTTTGTCAGGACGGTCCTAGTATTGGAAATTTGAGGAACCGTGAATCACTATGCTACAAGTCTCCTGTCATTTCTTTTCACATGTCTTGTAAAAACAAATTTGGAAAATTTCCAATAATGTTGCATGACATCATTTAAAGGGACTTACAGCAGTTTTATCTTAAGAAACATTACTCATTTTGGCCTCCCAACAATGAACTGAAACACATCAAAGTGCAGTTGCAGTTGCAGTTATGTCTCTGAACCAATCCAGCTATAGTGTAAAATTTGAGACTAAACCCATTCTCTCAACACATTACTATATGGCTGAACCTGTGTCCTGCTCCAATACCAAACTCTGTTTCACTGCTGTCAGGGAGTTGTGCCCTAATGACAAGAGATTCGATATCCTGTGATTATGAAGGCTCAGTCTTTGAATTCCAAGGAGATAATAGCACACTTTGAGGACTGGCTACTAGTTTCTAGACCATTACAATCATCAATAGCATTGGGTTTTTATGTTTGATCTGATTATCCAGCTTCAAGCTAGAGGGATATAATCCACAGTGTAATTTTCCACTTTTAAACTATGGGGAGATAATCGATGATCTGATTCCCCAGCTTCAAGTTAGGGGGAGATAATCCATGGTCTGATTTTCAGCTTCAAACTAGGGGGAGATCAATCAAGTTTCAAACCAAAGGGAGATAATCTATCATTAAAGTTCCAAACTTCAAACTAAGAGGAGATAATCTACAGTTTGATTATGCTTCTAAATCTCCAGCTTTAACTTAAGGGTGATAATCTAGTATCAAACATAAATTAGATTATTTGGTGGCCAATGTACTCGGACACTATCCATTAACAATTCCATTTTCATTCCATTGCTGAGATAAAGATACAGGTTAGTTCTGTTTCAAATACCTAAAACATTTGCATGATCTTATCATATATAGGTACAAAAAATGAAGAGTTCTATTCATTTTTTATCAGAATATGTATGTTTTATCTCAATGATATCAAAACTTATCTCACACATATTTTCATTCCATCATTTTTTACTTGCTATCAAATTTAAAACATTTACACGGAATTCAGTTTAACCTCTAGACATTTCATAGCAGATTTCCTTTACAGTCAGACAGATACATAGTGTACATGTAAAACTATAGGCTGATAGGTATAAATACATTTATGGTGTTCACTAAGGTGACACGTTATAGTCTTCAAAAATATAAAAATAAAAACATTCAAATACACTTTATTCCTGATACTCCCTTTTCTGTAGAAGTTCCTGATTTCCAAAAGACCAATTATGACATTTTTTTTTATTTCCAAAAGACCAATTATGACATTTTTTTTTTTATTTCCAAAAGACCAATTATGACATTTTTTTTTTTATTTCCAAAAGACCAATTATGACATTTTTTTTTATTTCCAAAAGACCAATTATGACAATTTTTTTTAATTCATTTATAATTTTACATACACTTAACATTCTTGAGTGATATGAATTACTACTGATGAGATATAATGTATCATTTTTTTTTTTAATTTTTTTTTTTTTTTTGGGGGGGGGGGGGTGTTATCTGAATTACACAATTATTTTCCACCAGCAGTTAGAGCTTCATTTTTAACAATTTGGTAATTACTAATTATCTCATACTTATTCCTTAGATAAAATTCTACAAATTCTACACCATCTGCTTGCAAAAATTAAAATACTTTAAAAATCACATATGGTTTCATCAATTTTTAAATACATTTTCATTATTCAAGAAATTGAAAAGATAATAAACAAAGTCTCACATTTTTTGTGCATTGAGACAAAAAACAATTTCAAATTCAGTGAAAATTATCACAAAAGCAGCCATATTTGATTTTTGACTGAGCATATGCGTGTTTAATAGTTAAACAGGGCAGCACATCGTAAATGTGTGATGTACAGTTATAAATCGAACCAAGTAAACTTCCAGTGCTGTCAGATCATCAATAATTGATAATCCACATCTTGAGAAAAAAATGACTCACATACTCTATGTCATTATGTGGGTTTATCTTTTATCAACTTGTCAATAAACTTATATCTGCCTCAGCCTCACAAATGATTATCAGAAATTACACAGCTTTATTGTAGATATATTGCTTTGGCATTTCTTACACTTTATTATTGAATTCTTCAAGATTATGAACTACCATATTTTACCCAATAATTACCCTCAATCTATCTGTGGCCTCAAATTTAATGACTTTCAATCATAATGTAATTTCAATGCAGACTGAAAATATAAATACCATATGTATATATGAATATATATATATATATATGTGGAGTTACTTTATTTCATTTCTCTAGCAAATTGATCTGTTGCTTATTTAACGTAAAAAGTCAAAAACTTTACACCATTACCATCATTGAAAAGTTTGAACATCTAATTTAATTTAAAGTTAAAAATATGAAAAACAATTAATTGCATCCCGAAAAAATTCCATGGAACTATATCCTATACGGAATGGAGTACTGATTGCGCATGCACAAAAGGTGAAATAAATTATTTCATATTAATTTTGTGTTAAATAGGCATGTATATACAAGATTAAACACCAATTATTGTTCAAATGATGAATATTTATTATGCTCTGTCGGCGGTGGAGCATCTTTAAGAAATTAAAAAATTGGATTTCCTTGTTATTTCAGAAGTTTATATAACACAGATTGTCACCTTTGTTTTTTCAATCAATATCCTCTCTTAGTTTGGTTCATTTCAATGAATGGAATATTTTAATCAATGAAATTGCGTTTCCTTTAAGAGAATTATTCCGAGCACTGAGGAAGAGGATTCCATTAACGATGTCCTGTTAACTGGGCTTGATACAACTCAGAAATCATCATTTTAATAGATTCTTGAAAAATGTGGAAATATCTAATTGAATTTCTGTTTCACAATAGTTACATCATATTGATATTCTCAATTTTTGATAAGGCTATACTAGTGTAGAATTTGTTGAGAAAGGGAAGTAAAGCAACATTGTATAATATCATGTAAAGGAAAGTAAAGCAACATTGTATAATATCATGTAAAGGGAAGTAAAGCAACATTGTATAATATCATGTAAAGGAAAGTAAAGCAACATTGTATAATATCATGTAAAGGGAAGTAAAGCAACATTGTATAATATCATGTAAAGGAAAGTAAAGAAACATTGTATAATATCATGTAAAGGAAAGTAAAGCAACATTGTATAATATCATGTAAAGGAAAGTAAAGAAACATTGTATAATATCATGTAAAGGGAAGTAAAGAAACATTGTATAATATCATGTAAAGGAAAGTAAAGCAACATTGTATAATATCATGTAAAGGAAAGTAAAGAAACATTGTATAATATCATGTAAAGGAAAGTAAAGAAACATTGTATAATATCATGTAAAGGGAAGTAAAGCAACATTGTATAATATCATGTAAAGGAAATTACAAAATAATAATAAAAAGATTGATGTTATAAGTAAATCCACATTTTCCCATTCATTTAAGCCTTTATGAAGAAAATTAACAATCTGTAATAACAAAAAAATGAATCATCAAAATTCTATGCCAGATAATAATCGGTTTAAACTGCTGTATTGATAGGTTTTTGTGTTGTTGTTATCAGCAGAGCTGTCAAGTGAGAAGCCTATAGAATAAGTACAATGGACATGTTGACTCATCCACACACTAATAATGGACATCCCCTGTAATAGTACCAAACAAAGGGATGAGGGAAAACAGAATGATAGGTCAGTGTGACAGGGTAGGGAGAGGGTAGGGAGAGGCATTGTTGTAAGGTGGTTGGGAGTGTCCCGGGTAGAGGGAGGTGGGGGTAGGGGATGGTGGGGGTGTCCCGGGTAGAGGGTGGTGGCGGTAGTGGATGGTGGGGGTGTCCGGGGTAGAGGGTGGTGGGGGTAGGGGATGGTGGGGGTGTCCGGGGTAGAGGGTGGTGGGGATGGTGGGGGTGTCCGGGGTAGAGGGTGGTGGGGGTAGGGGATGGTCGGGGTGTCCGGGGTAGGGGATTGTGGGGGTGTCCGGGGTAGAGGGTGGTGGGGATGGTGGGGGTGTCTGGGATAGACGGTGGTGAGGGTAGGGGATTGGGGGGGGGGGGGTGGTCCTGGGTAGAGGGTGGTGGGGATGGTGGGGGTGTCTGGGGTAGATTGTTGTGAGGGTAGGGGATGGTGGAGGTGTCTGGTGTAGGGGGTGGAGGGTAGGGGGTGTCCAGGCAGTGTATGTGGTGAGGATGGGAAAGTGGTAGGAACCATGGTAAGGATGTTAGGTGTGGTGGTGCAGGGTTGGAGAGGGTGTATTGATTCATATCTATAATCATAATTTGAAAAAAAAAAGAAAAAAAAAAAAAGACTTTGATTTGTTCAACTTAAGCTCTTTTTTACATTGCATTTCTGATGCCAGTTTTCAACATTTCAATCTGTTCTAGCAAGGGCCATCATCATAGGATGGATACAATGCATTACTTTCTCTATGATGCTGGAACATTCAATAGAACAATACAGAGGATGTTTGATTGTACATACAAACTATACATTATTTAAAACACCCTCTAGATCTACCACTGACTTGTTATATTTTGTTATCCTCAAATATTTCATATTAACCATCATTCCACAAACTAGTCTTATTTTCCAACAATTCGCTTCTTGGAAGCCCCAGCCTATGGATCTCCGATTACAAGTTCTTGGACTAGAAATATTGGAAATGATTGTAGTCATCTTAAGTTCTCTTTCCTGGTGTGAAATAAGCATGACTTTCAATAATTTTTATTTGCTATATCTAAACGTTATCTTTTAGCCAGTAGAATGTGAAATGGCATACAGCATAGAAAAAAATTATGAAGTATTCAGACATTATAGTACTTACCGTTTGTTGTCTGTCCTAGACATGATAAGACTATGAGCAGCAACCACCAACCCCGGGCTTGTAGGGTGTGGCCCGACCCCACAGTCATATCTTTCTACTGTTGAAATCACATATTATTGATAGAAAATGTTGGCAAATCCTCACAGAATATCACAAACTGATTCCAACTCACGACCCTTGAAACGTCAATGATATAATCCAATGTTTAACAACTTTCCGTTACAGCTTTAACAGGAATCCGCCCGTAGAGGTGTATATATATATATATCACAATGTCCTGTTTCACCTCCCCCGAGACAGACCTTCCTCCTCCTCTCGGGTATATACCACTACGGTCCAGCAGCTGAATCAATCATCAGAGAGAGATGTGCGCGTGGCACAAAGCCCATCAACTAATGACACCGCGTGCTCGCTGTTCGCCATCCATATGCGAGAGGTATGGATTGATTGGCAAATGTACGGGCATTACCTGTACGACAAACAAACAGACAAGGCGCGTGTGACGTGAAATTCCATTCACAATTCTCAGTCTATTTCCCCACTCGTCAGATCCAGGAAGTTTATACCGTCTTATGTTATAAGCAGCACGCGCGTACCGTACGTTGCTAAGGGTGCGCGTGTGTAGTGAGCTATCATCTGTCGTGAGCGTGCCGCGTGCTGTTGTACCATGTTTTTACGCTGAAGTGAATTAATTATGTTTCTGGACAATCTTTTTTTCTTCTGTAACAAATAAATAATCTAACGGCAAATAGCGAGTCTGACGAGAGGCTGAACGTACCCGGACTACCCGGACCACGGGAATTTAGAAATTAATTATAGATCATCATGCATAATCACCTGCCACGGTCGAGTGTGACTTATAATATATACATATAAACAGTCAGAGATTGCCTCTAGTTAAATGTGGAGGTTTGTGATAAATTCATAACGTAAGAACGAAAACGAGCGGCTCAAACAAAGAAAGACATGTAAAAAATAATACAAAGATCATCCGAAAAACTTTCAAAGAGGCCATAGTATAGTTTAGTAATCATTTCTTGTTGAAATTTAAAACCCGTTTTAAAATACTCTAGAGTGACAATCCGATTCATATGTATATGTTTATTTAAGCTAAAATCATCATCATCAAAGAATATGTTAACAAAGTGTGTAACTGGAAAGTTAAAAAAAAAACATTCCTAGTCAAACTGGCCCCGATTTCTCAATTCATACTCTAAATTCGGAGGGTATAACTTAAATACTCATTGAGGATGGGTTACATTTCAGGTTTTATTGAGTGAGGCCAGTTTGATACAAAGAAAATCACAATCTCTCAACTCGTAAGTCTATAGATATATGTCGTCCTTTATTTCTACGTAATTATTAATGGTGTGCCTAGCTACCTATGTACAGCTGAATTTTATAATATATAACAATTACTTTCATCAGGAATGTGTAATAAATGTTAAGTTTCTGAATTTAATTAATTTCGAGAACATTCTTTAATCTACCGCGCGGTAGCCACCGAGAACATGATGAATTCTTGTTTAATGTGGTGTATAAAATCAACATGGTAGCACTTAAACCATTAATACATGGCCTATTTTTTATTGACTGTTGACTAAAAAAGGAAGTGACATGGTTTTATTGAAGAAAACTGAGCATTACAACGGACAAGTATTTCATTGTACATTTGTAATCATTTCCCATTCGAAGAGGTACATCATGCAAAAATACATCCTTGGATAAATGTAATATAGAAACCATAATACTCGTATGCCGTAAAAACCTGAAATTATCACTTACAGGTCAGCACGAGTTATTTCCCTTCATTAAATTGGCGTATTGTAGTTGAGGTTACTTCCCTTAGCTCTAAGATCATAATGTTTTCATACTGTCTAATTAACTACGGTGGCTGATTTGTGCCATTTCGTCTTTTCGTCTTTTCGGGGCGAAAAGACAACAATTAACAAACCTTAAATTTCGTCTTTTCGTCTTTTCGGGGCGAAAAGACGAAAATCAACAAACCTTAAATTTCGTCTTTTCGTCTTTTCGGGCGAAAAGACGAAAATCAACAAACCTTAAATTTCGTCTTTTCGTCTTTTCGCCTTTTCGCCTTCCGGTCTGGTGTGGAAGTCATTTTGAAATCTTTTTATCTTAATATTGACTTAATTGTTCAATATGGAAGCATCAAAGTAGTTTATGATAACAATCGATTTATTAAATTGATAGTATTACAAGTATCTTCATCAATAACTAAGATTAGAAGTTTTAAAACAGAAGTCAACATGTTTGTTTACAGCAGTTACGTAGACTTCTCACACGTGCCACTAACAGATTCATCATTCCGCAAATCCTTTAGCGTGATTGATACATTTTTTTAAGTTCATTAATATCTTATTTTTTGTGTTCTAATCGCCCTCTTTAGCAATTACGCTTATCAAAAACATTGCCGTGTATATGTAAGGACCATAATGAACTTAAGATGCTAAACATAGCACTTACATGAGTTGCCTCCCCTACACAACTTGAAAAAAAAATGTTGTCGGCGGGTATTATTTGAAAGCGTTTGAACCACGGATAAACTTGTTAACAAAATAATGTATGAAAGACAACTCATGAAGACTTTGAGTTTAAAGGAAGGACTTGTACCAAGAAATTGCTAAAATACAGTTAATTATAACAGTCAATCAGTAGGTACAATGTACTGTGTATTATTTCAAAAGACATTTTGACTACATACATGACATGGTCTTCATCATAATTGTACATTAGAAATTACATTATAATCTCCGTCGTATATGATAGATGACAAAGTATATATGTAATTTGTATTTTTCGGGGCGAAAAGGCGAAAAGACGAAAAGACGAAAATTAAGGTTTGTTATTTTTCGTCTTTTCGCCCCGAAAAGACGAAATTTAAGGTTTGTTAATTTTCGTCTTTTCGCCCCGAAAAGACGAAATTTAAGGTTTGTAATTTTCGTCTTTTCGGGGCGAAAAGACGAAAAAAACGAAAAGACGAGATTTTTGAAGGCGAAAAGACGAAATTTAAAGGCGCTAATTAGCGTACTTCACTTTCGTCTTTTCATGTTTGACTTTTCGTCTTTTCGTCTTTTCTTTTCGCCGCGAAAAGACGAAATTTAAATTTGTTAATTTTCGTCTTTTCGGGGCGAAAAGACGAGAATTAAGATATTTAATTTTCGTCTTTTCGGGGCGAAAAGACGAAAAGACGAAATGGCATAAATCAGCCACCGTAATTAACAACTCCGGAGCAAACTTTAAAAACTGGTTTTCATTAACCGATTTTCGTGAGTGATAAAGGAATATTTATGAGAATAAAACTCAACGAATTAAAAAAACCGAGAGTATATTGGTGTTTAAATATTATTTATTTACAGATAAAACTACATTGAATGCGACCGATGATTTATAAGTGAGATAAATCCTTAATGTGACTAACCATTAACCGTTCACTCTTGATAATAAGAGGTTTAAATTTTAGCGAGTGCAACAATTTCCCGCGAAATCGCAAAACTTGTTTAACTACCGACAAAACCAAGAAAGTAATACAGTAATAGGGGTTATGATATAAACAGTATATTAAGTATGACCGCAGCAAAGGTTTACACCAGCTATAGAACAAATTTTAATGACCGTACAGAGCTGTAAATGGACTGTGCAAATTTGTTCCCCTTGTTACATCACAGGTGTTCGTTTCTAATGTAAGTATAAGTATAATACTGGACCCAGTATTATACTTATACTTATATTAGAAACGAATACCTGTGGTTACATCAGTCTAGTGCGTATAAGTGTAAATGTTATCTATCTTATCTTTTTATATATGCTATCTATCTCATTTAAACTGGCCTCATTACATCACAAACAAGTAGACATCACGGATTGGCGCACTGTACGTACTTACCGTATGTATTCTAATGTAAGACCTGTACTTACCGTATGTATTCTAATTTTAGACCTGTACTTACCGTATGTATTCTAATGTTAGACCTTTACTTACCGTATGTATTCTAATGTTATACCTGTACTTACCGTATGTATTCTAATGTTAGACCTTTACTTACCGTATGTATTCTAATGTTAGACCTTTACTTACCGTATGTATTCTAATGTTAGACCTGTACTTACCGTATGTATTCTAAAGTTAGACCTTTACTTACCGTATGTATTCTAATGTTAGACCTTTACTTACCGTATGTATTCTAATGTTAGACCTTTACATACCGTATGTATTCTAATGTTATACCTGTACTTACCGTATGTATTCTAATGTTAGACCTGTACTTACCGTATGTATTCTAATGTTAGACCTGTACTTACCGTATGTATTCTAATGTTAGACATGTACTTACCGTATGTATTCTAATGTTAAACCTGTACTTACCGTATGTATTCTAATGTTATACCTTTACTTACCGTATGTATTCTAATGTTAGACCTGTACTTACCGTATGTATTCTAATGTTAGACCTGTACTTACCGTATGTATTCTAATGTTAGACCTGTACTTACCGTATGTATTCTAATGTTAGACCTGTACTTACCGTATGTATTCTAATGTTAGACCTGTACTTACCGTATGTATTCTAATGTTAGACCTGTACTTACCGTATGTATTCTAATGTTAGACCTTTACTTACCGTATGTATTCTAATGTTAGACCTGTACTTACCGTATGTATTCTAATGTTATACCTGTACTTACCGTATGTATTCTAATGTTATACTTGTACGTACCGTATGTATTCTAATGTTAGACATGTACTTACCGTATGTATTCTAATGTTATACCTGTACTTACCGTATGTATTCTAATGTTAGACCTGTACTTACCGTATGTATTCTGATGTTAGACCTGTACTTACCGTATGTATTCTAATGTTATACCTGTACTTACCGTATGTATTCTAAAGTTAGACCTTTACTTACCGTATGTATTCTAATGTTAGACCTGTACTTACCGTATGTATTCTAATGTTAAACCTTTACTTACCGTATGTATTCTAATGTTAGACATGTACTTACCGTATGTATTCTAATGTTAGACATGTACTTACCGTATGTATTCTAATGTTATACCTGTACTTACCGTATGTATTCTAATGTTAAGACCTGTACTTACCGTATGTATTCTAATGTTAGACCTGTACTTACCGTATGTATTCTAATGTTAGACCTGTACTTACCGTATGTATTCTAATGTTAGACCTGTACTTACCGTATGTATTCTAATGTTAGACCTGTACTTACCGTATGTATTCTAATGTTAGCCTGTACTTACCGTATGTATTCTAATGTTAGACCTGTACTAACCGTATGTATTCTAATGTTATACCTGTACTTACCGTATGTATTCTAATGTTATACCTGTACTTACCGTATGTTTTCTAATGTTATACCTGTACTTACCGTATGTATTCTAATGTTAGACCTGTACTTACCGTATGTATTCTAATGTTAGACCTGTACTTACCGTATGTATTCTAATGTTAGACATGTACTTACCGTATGTATTCTAATGTTAGACATGTACTTACCGTATGTATTCTAATGTTAGACCTGTACTTACCGTATGTATTCTAATGTTAGACCTGTACTTACCGTATGTATTCTATTGTTAGACCTGTACTTACCGTATGTATTCTAATGTTAGACCTGTACTTACCGTATGTATTCTAATGTTAGACATGTACTTACCGTATGTATTCTAATGTTAGAAATGTACTTACCGTATGTATTCTAATGTTAGACCTGTACTTACCGTATGTATTCTAATGTTAGACCTGTACTTACCGTATGTATTCTAAAGTTAGACCTGTACTTACCGTATGTATTCTAATGTTATACCTGTATTTACCGTATGTATTCTAATGTTAGACCTGTATTTACCGTATGTATTCTAATTTTAGACCTGTACTTACCGTATGTATTCTAATGTTAGACCTGTACTTACCGTATGTATTCTAATGTTAGACCTGTACTTACCGTATGTATTCTAATGTTAGACCTGTACTTACCGTATGTATTCTAATGTTAGACCTGTACTTACCGTATGTATTCTAATGTTAGACCTGTACTTACCGTATGTATTCTAATGTTAGACCTGTACTTACCGTATGTATTCTAATGTTAGGACCTGTACTTACCGTATGTATTCTAATGTTAGACCTGTACTTACCGTATGTATTCTAATGTTAGACCTGTACTTACCGTATGTATTCTAATGTTAGACCTGTACTTACCGTATGTATTCTAATGTTAGACCTGTACTTACCGTATGTATTCTAATGTTAGACCTGTACTTACCGTATGTATTCTAATGTTAGACCTGTACTTACCGTATGTATTCTAATGTTAGACCTGTACTTACCGTATGTATTCTAATGTTAGACCTGTACTTACCGTATGTATTCTAATGTTAGACCTGTACTTACCGTATGTATGTACTTCGCAACAGCTGCGAGGGTAGGTTCTGACGTGGAGATGAATGAAGTCAGACTTCTCTTACATCAATTTTTGTTTGTTTGTTTGATTAATTAACGTCCTATTAACAGCTATGGCCATGGCTATGGTCATGTAAGGAAGGCCTCCCATGTATGCGATATGTTGCGTGTATGTTGTGCGAAGTGCGTGTTTTGGGAGACTGAGGTATATTCATGTTGTGTATTCTTGTAAAGTGGAACTTTTGCCCATTTTATAGTGCTATATCACTGGAGCATGCCGCCGAAAACACCAAGCAACACACCCCATCCGGTCACATTATACTGACAACGGGCGAACCAGTCGTCCCACTCTTTGTATACTGAGCGCTAAGCAGGAGCAGAAACTACCACTTTTATGTACTTTGGTGTGTCTCGGCCAGGGGTCAGAACCCAGAGCCTTCCTCACAGGGGCGAACGCTCAACTCAAGGCCAAAAGTGAGGCGGTGCCAAGGGAGGCATTAGGGAAGATAAAGTCAGTTAGGAAGAAGAGAAAAGATAAGATCCTAAATTAAGTCGCCTTTTAGAGCAGTAGGTGCAATTCCAACGCCCTACCTGCAGGGCCGCTCTTACAATAACAAGAAATACGCGTAATTATAAGTATCGCCCGCACTGCATTGTTGATTTATTACATAACTATACTTGAATATTTAAAAACATCTGAAAGTAAAATAAAATGAAGGAAAAGTGAAATGCAGCATAATTATGTCCTACAGCACCTGAATCCCACACCCTGAAATGAATCCTGCAACAATTAGGTGTGTTGAGGTGATAATGATGGCATTTAGCTATATTCCACGATCGTTAAGGATTAGATTTATAGTTTTGCGAGAAACATAGCTAAACGCAAAATTTTAAAGTCAAGTCTTATAAATAGTTTAGCATCCATAAGTATCACAGCCTCTGCACTTCACGGTTTTAGATGGCTGTATCAATTAGGCGTGTTGAGGTGATAATGATGTCCTCCAGCTATGTTTCAAGTTTTGTTTGGATTGGATTCAAATTTTTTGAGAAACGGAACTAAACGCAAAAAATCAAAGTAAAATGTTGACAATGCCGCCGCCGCCGCCACCGGAAAAGTAACACCACAGTACCGTCTTCGCGGACTCGGGACTATCGTCGCGGGCGATACAAAAACACGAAACTCAAATAGGTGACTTTATTTTCTACTTTTACATATTTATATATCTTTGGGTCTCAGACAATACTAGACTTGTAACTTGGGGGAAATTCATAACTGTTTGGAGAAGTTGTACCATATTTTGCCGTTCTTTGTTTTGTGGCTCCGACTATTTGCGTATAAATAACATGGAGACAGTTTCTCGCCCTCACACACCCAAATTCGCTAGCCAAGGCTTCTCTCCCCTGAAACAGTCAGCGTATCGTAGTAATATCCTTGGCTAGCGAACTTGTCACAAACCCTACCTAAAATAATTTAGGATGTTATACATTATTGTGCCATTTGTATCTGACTTTTTTTTTTTTTTTTTTTTTTTTAAATTCTATATTTGCCAGAACCACTTCAAACGGCGATAAACTTCCTCGCAGAACAGTCGGCAACTCTTCAAAGGAAAACGCTGACACTTGAAGAGTGTCTTTAGAAGACGAAGACGTCACGCTCGAGGATAAGGTAGGAACAAATCAAGAGAAAGTCGTTGCGCTTGAAAAGAAAGTGATGACTCTTCCGGAGAATGTTTTGCATGAAGTAATGACGATTGGGAAAATGTGAGAACGCTTGATGAGAAAGCCACGACATTAGAGGGGAAACATCCTAATAGTTGCCAAGACGAAAACAACATACCATGTTCGAGTTACACGAAGACACTAGTAAAATTCGATCATCGACAAAATCAAACAAACAAGGTACGAATACATAAAGATATGCTAAATGATCCAAAAGAATCATAAACCGCAGTAGCATAAGATGCGTGGCGCATATCGGCCAGTTTTGACCTGAAGATGATTGGTTTTTTTCTTCAAAATCCAGAAATATGTATCAAAATATGAAGTTTCTGAATGCATACACTTATTTGGGAATTAGTGGTTTTGTTAATTGCACTAAAAGATTGTCTGCCGCAATTTGCACTTTTTGGTAGGAATTTTGCCATTTTTAATACAGCGCATCAGAGGACTAACTCATAGAAGTCAAAATGGCTGTATCTCTATTTGCCCACTTTTTGAATGTGTAACAAATAAAATATCTGTCAAAATGCATGAAATATATATATCAAACTTTTGACAAACTATAGGTACTATAATTGGAAAATGTTCTCCTACAGTAACACTTTTCTTTGTTCTCTAAAAAGTGGGCAAATTTGAAATGTTTGAATTATATGCGATATCAAATAAGCGGGGGGAAATGTTCTTCTTATCTCGTATAGATTGTATACATTGTGTCACGTAAACTTATACGGAAAGAGAGTCAGTATGACTTATTAAAGTGAATAGTCGGGCAAAGAAAACCATCTAAATGCGTTCATTGGCCTTCCAAAAGTTCTCACATATTAATATGACGGCCAAGTTCTGCTTACGTTTCCCAGTTCTGACCATTAAAAGTTGAAAGCATTGAAAGCGAGGCTGCGTGTAAAAGTAACCATGGACATAGTCAGCCGGGAGGACGTATTAGGATTCCTATACTTTAAATTAATTTCTTCGTACGCAGACAGATTTTGGCGAGAGATTTTATTTTTCCATTTCATAAGAAATTATACTGGATATATTCACACCATTTTTACCGACTTAAGCCATCCTTGCCCGACTGTTCACTTTAAATTAATATGTTTTAATTTGGGAAGCGATCACGTGTATCATTAAGAAAGAAATACTGTTGCGTTCGCCGTTAATTATGCTAACAATGAAATAGACTACGTAGTCACTTGAGATTTCATCGCGACTTACATGTATGTCGTGGCAGGCGGAAAGTGACCATATTTCAAGTCAAGTCAAGTCAAGACTATTTTATTTAAAGTCGGTACATAGTTAATACACATGACAACACAACCCCATCTGGGCTTTTAAAACCGACTATCTAACAAGAGTAAAAAGGAAAATAGGCAATTCAATCAATAAGTCTTTTTCTTTTTCCATATGTTGCCGCTTAGAAAATAAACAAACGTGTCGGTAAGATCATTCTTCATTTTTAACTTACTTGATATCTCCTCTAGATACTCGGAGTTCATATGGTTGTCTCGTAGTAATTGTTTTGGTAATAGCGCAAAATATTATGTATAGGTCGGTAATTGTGAGCGTAGTGATATAACCAAACTAAAATCGATGGAGATCATACATGATCACAGTTCAACTAGCTGTAGAGCGCTGTGTATGCTTCCACATTTACAAAGTCTCTTTTAAACTATTCCTATCGTCCTTTGTCCAGTACTAGTGTCGGCTGTCCTTTAAAAGCCGACTGGCATTTGTAGTCAAGAAAACCAACGGATACAATCTGCATTCCAGGGGTTACTATTACTATCGTAATATCCATCCCTAGAAATTGCCATAGCAAACCTTTATCTGCGTCAACGGATGAGCATTTTGGTAATTAGATGTACACAAAAGAATTGAAAAAATGGTACATTGTGATCGACCCTAGATCTGTGGCTTTGAATTTTGACACTCTCTGTAATCTTCAAAGGAAGTTTGTGCTTGCCTGTGATTGGTCAGTATTTTTCTCTCGAACTGCCAGATTTACTATGAGATAGTCCAGGGGTGGATTTATTTGCATTTTTACAAACAAGGATCGGTAGCAAATTACAAAGATAACATTATAACAATAGTAATGTGACCTTGACCTTTTTAAGAGTAAGGAAGCTGCTGGGGTGCTGGACAATACTGGCTGAGGGTGCAATACAGAAAACCAGTCTTCTAATGAAGTTAATTGACAGGAATGGATTAGTTACAGCATGTATTTATATCTATATAAAAGATTTTGAATTATATAAACTGTATCAATTTTTTGTGACAAAATAAGCAAACCACAACTTTATACAGGAAAAGTTTTAATAATGCAACTTGTAACAAAATAAATTACCAACAAATGTAAAAAGAAAGTTAATTGTTGTAAATGCATCGAAAAAGCTCCCTGAAGAACTAGATTAGCTCTATATAGTAAACAATTCTTTTAAATACGGGAAAATTAATCAAAAGATATATTAACATAATATAATATCAACATCATTTATATATAAACATGTAAAGGTCTACTAGAAATTCTTGTATACAAGTGTGGTTACAGAATGCAGTAGCAGGTTGTTGTCATGTATCTGGGCAGCCTATAGCCTCTACAACATTGATATTATACTAACACCATATATGGAGTATTGCACTAGGAATTATGATTGACATTCATCTTTTGTTGTGTAAACACCATGAAACAATAGTTATGCACAGAATCATGAAGTTCAATCAATCATAATATAACTTTTGTATTTGATTACTAGAATATAATGATTGTACACTGTATTCTACTGCAATCACAGTTGCATTTCCTTTATATTTTTATTGTGTAGAGGAAATAAATAAGATTATATACCATGGGTAGCTTCATTTCTTGTGATATGGTAAGCTTTGACAGACCTGTACAAAATCAAATACTAAAGTTTATAATTAATAAACCTGTTACACAACAATTTAAATCCTTTCTCAAAGTCTTCTTCCACTGCTTGTTAAATTTACAAAGAAAACTGATCAACAAAGATTTAAATTCTTCAATTGATAATTGATTTAGTTTTCTACAATGCATGTACAACTACATACAGCTGTCAGAATGTTCACAATCTGTCGAGAATTTCAGTGATGTCCTTGGCTACATGCGGGGCATTCACACCACTGAGGAAACCTTCATGAGTGCCATCGTAAAACTTGATCTGGACCTTACCGGTACACCAGTCATGGAGGTCATAGTCAGGCGAGAGAGGATGTCTCAGGTAGACTGGATCAGCCTTTATCCTCAGCAAATGGATGTTACCTAACCATACAAAATAGTTACACATAGAAAATAGGTCTTTCTTAACAAGAAACTATCATTTCCATAGATATTGTTTCAAGATTTTAGAAAACTTGAACAGATTTTGGAAATATTTTCACCCTTGCATATTACATGCCAAATAAGCATATACCTGGTATATATATTGAACTTTGAAACACAAAAGAATTATCGGATCCTCATTTTCACAAATTTGATAACTCATCATCTGGGCATGTCAGTCCTAATCCTGTAACTATGGGTACAAAGGAAGAAGAAAAAGCTTGACAACTGAGCACCAAGAAACATGTATTTTCTGGAGTGTTTTAGGCTTACATAGGAAAAATAATTTACAGGATAACGAAAATATTTTATTTGGCAGTCGCCAATAAAATATTTTCATAACCGTGAAAAATATTTTTCTGAGCCTAATACGCTTCCGTAAATCTTCGGCGGTATGCTTCAGTGATATAGCACTATAAAAAGGGCAAAAGTTCCACTATACAACATGAGTATACCGCAGTCTCCCACAACACGCACCTCGCACAACATACAGGCAACACACCGCATATATAGGAGGCCGTCCTTACATGACCATAGCTGTTAATAGGACGTTATTTAATCAAACAAACAAATATTAGCTAGTTACTTATGGCTTACCATCAAACCTGCGGTTTGGGTTTGGTCTGAAGTTGTACACCATCTGTATGGACTTGATGTGATCATTAGCCGCTTCCACTCTCTTCAGACGTATCAATTCTTGAGCAGCATCAGCCATTCTGTACTTGGACTGGTCTTCCGCTGGCTCCTTTAACTTCATCAAGATCTTGTGTTTCGCTGTCAGCCATTTGGTGTGCCTTGGACTTTTTCTGTAGGGGACAAGAGTTGGCATTAAGAATGGAGTTAGAATGGATTAACAGTAAGGGGGCAGTAAAATTATCAGAACACAGGCTTTTGGCTCTATATATATACCGACACAGTATTACACAAGTGTCTACATATCTATAGTCAAAAGCCTGTGATCAAAACAAACAAAAGGCTGCTAGTTTGCTGCCAGTGGCAGTTATTAGTAATGATAGCAAATTGATAACAGCAACTTTCTTTCGCATATGATTTATTTTCAAGAAGTTAAATTGGAGAAAGTTTATTTCCGCGAAATCATTATCTTCTATAATTTTTGATCAATTAAATTCAAAGGTATTTGGATTCAATTTTAAATCTGTGAAACTTAATCTCAGCGAAAATGCTTTGAAATGACATCAGGAATTTAGTAGCCGTATGGTTGGTTAACGGTACTGGTGTGTGAGAGTGCTGTTAACAGCATATGTTAAGGAGGAACCCACCCCATAGCAACATTGCCAAATGTCATGTCCACAACTGTGTCTATACGTGCCATCTTGGATGGCAGGTTGGCCAGGATTGATCTTGTGAGGATTGGGTTGTCTATTGGCTTGAACATGAACATGTAACTCATCAGGCTCCCAACCTCAAATAGAGTTGATATCTGTAAGATATGGATAAGCTTTAATGATATGAAATATTCATTTTGTAAATCCAAGTACTGCAGAGCAACTATACACCCATCCTATGTCATCTGTTAAGTTTAAATATACCATATTTGACCCAATAAGTACCCAGGGCCCATAAAGAAATTAAGCAAAAATAAGAGGGCGCTTAGTAGAAGCAAATTTTGACTAGCCTTTCATAAAATTCCTCAAAGTAAGCCATAAATCAATTTGCAAAAAAATATTTAAAAAAATATTGTTTTGTGATCTTATATGTAAGGCCATTCATCCCTGAACATCCTTATTAGACACAAACCTTCTTCAACAGTATTGTGCACTTTGACCCTTTGATCAAAACAGAAACATTTGACCTTTTGACCTTACCTGTTCATCTGTTTTCCCCTCTGCCCTCATCTTTTCATTATCTTGCATCTGACTTTGCAGCAGATTTGGGGCTCCATCAAGCAGGATCAGGTCAGCAACCTGTGTTTTAACATAATTATCAATTCAAAACATGTGTAAATTTTTGATAAGATAAATCTTACTTTAAAAGACTGATCTTAATTTTGACTCTATATATGATAGAATGAATGCAATTGGAAAACGAACGTGTCAGGACATCTTTACCATTCGGCCATCCCGAGACCCTTATAATAAATATATAAACATAAACGCCTTAATTGTGTGGATAGGAATATCTCTTACGGTGAGTTATCTCAGATGTAATATTTTCTCTCTCACTAATTTAAACATGAGTAAGAATCACTGTATATATAGCCACAACTTCTTATACATACTTTTTTTCCACTTTCCTGAAGCTGTATGGCCATTTCTATGGCAACAATGGCCCCAAAGGAATAACCTATGATGTAATGGACATCTTTGGCTCCCATCATCTGGATTGCATTCAGGTAATAGCTGTGGTGAAAAGTAAAAGTATGCATAATGTCTATCAAATACTATGTAAATATAAGCTCATTTTAAATGAGTAGAATGCTCATGTCTACATGTAAATAAGAATTAGAACTGTCCAGATTTAGCGAGACAATGTCTTGACAAAAATCATAGTTCTGAAATCATACTGATAAAGGTTTTGATTACTCCATCTCAGAATGTTTTCACCACAAACATTGTCACATTGGGAATTCGGCAAAGAATTTCTTTTTTGAGACTGTTTAAAGATAGTTAAATGTAACTTACATATCATTATCTTTGTTAGCCTTTTATCTATATATACAAGACCAATTTAAAAACTAACTTTGTTTATGGAAGGGGACACAGAACTCAAGTTCAAACCGAGATTTTATTTTCCATTATGACCTAATATTTCCAGGCAGAAATAATAATTAGAGGAAACCTATTTCATCAGTAAGATCACAAGATCATCCATAAATTTTGGCACCAAAAGACAAGCCTGAAAAGTAAATCAACCCAGAGGTTACCGTGCCACGCTGTGGATAGAGTCTCTGGGAGTCGTGTTTGTTCTCTGTATACCGTACACTGGGGTCCTTAGATTCTCGCCCAATTTTTGTAACAGTGTAAGTTTGCCTGCACATAAATAAACAAAAAATATTTAATCTAAAATTTGTTTTCCAATTTTCATAAGAATCTTTAATCATAGACCTTGTAGTGTTCTTTTTATCAACAGTCATGACAGAGTTATCATCCAGTGAATGATTTGTAAGTGTATCTAGAGAGATATAGGAACTGTTTTAATGAAATACTCATAAGCCAGCATGGACATACAATATAAACCAACAGCTATTTAATTTTGCGTTTTCTTTCCAAATTAAGAGAGACATAAGGTTCTACCGCAATTAAGAGAGACATAAGGTTCTACCGCACTTATGTCTAGTACTTTTTTTGCGACAATTTATTTTCACGATTTCTTCTTGTCTGTAAAATTTAATAATGCACGAAAATGAGTTGGTTTACAACATATGGTACAGGCTTTGATATTACCTAATCATTTTGGCACATGACTTACCTGTAATAGGATGAACCATGAACACAGTTTTTGACCCCGTCTGGGCGGAGTTCAGAGGTACAATAGTGGGCTCATGACTGCTTGGGGTCAGAACAGCTCGAATGGCAGGAGTAAGCGGAGTACGAGGAGGGCCAACAAACAGGAGGTCTACCTGATGACTTATAGGCCTCGTGGATTTGAAGTTTGATATCCCAGACAGGCTAAGTGGCGATAAGAAATTTGGCCCCTTTGCTCCTTTGACCTGCAGCTTATTAGACCCAGATATAGGCTCAATGTAGCTCTCGTGAAGGTTATCCACTTTGTCCTCGGTAATGGTGACCATTGGGGTGGAGGTCATCTCTTGTTTCAGGTGATAAATATTATCTTTAGGATAGGGTGTTGGTGGTCCAGTTGGGGAACACTCCAAACTGATGTTGGTTACAGATATCACACATATACGAGGTATAGATGAAGGAAATTCTGTCTCCATTGAACATGGTGTGGGATTCATGGCATTATTTAGTCCCTCCTGGGAAGAGTTTAATCCCATCTCAGCAAGAGAGTAATCCTGCAACATTTCCATTATAATCACACTTAACTATTTAAGACATTTTGAATAGATCAAACTTTTTATTTTCAAATTAATTTCTTTTTGGTCCTTTGATTCATTTTCCTTATTGCATCCTTCAGACAAAAAGACCAAATATCCTACAGTACCAGGTAAGATATATAACCAATTTTGGTTACTGTAAACCAACTTTCTTTAGAGGCCAAATTTTTTTTTTCCATTTTCGTTCCAAAACAGTTATTTGGCACAGATTAATTAAGTTTCATGGATTTAAGATTGAATGCAAATACCTCAGAATTTAATTGTGCAAAAATTGTGGAAAATTTATTAATTCACGGAGATAAATTTTTGCGAATTTACCTTGACCTCGAGTATACACCATATATATTTAAAGATAATGTTATCAAAATAAATCACAAAATTATATGAACTGAAGTCTACCTTTGGTTTTGTCATGACAAAGTTGTGAAGCTTTTCCATTGCCATCACATCAGCAGTGACCATTTCCTCAAAGCTCTCCATAAGTCCAATGCGGGGTTCCTCGAGCACAGAAAGCAATTTAGGGAAAGGTACAGGACAGACGAAACTGGCTTGCTCCTCCAAACCATACAGTAAACCTTTAGGCTCAGGGAATCCTTCGGAAGACAACTACAAACAGATAATTAATATATTCTAATGTTAATTTCTAGTTTGTTAGCTTTGTCTCACATTCTTAGTTGGAAAGTAATTAGTTATTTATTAAATTTTGTACATGCTTTTTCAGTATTTAAGTACCCTGTAATGTTTAACAAACAAAACCTGCCAATGTTTGAAAAAAGGATAATCCCCCTTTATGTATGAAGAAGAAAAGTGGCGGTAAAACATCAATGTAAATGGAGTTTTATGCAAACTAGGCCGAGGCCAATAGGTGAATGTACTACCTTGACAACATTGCCATGGCGCAGATCATACAACATTTCCTCAATGTCTTCTTGACCTTTGTCCATCAGTACTTTGAAAGCCTCAGTCATGGTGGGCAGTTTTAATGTGGCATTTCTAGAAAGGAAGGACAGATCCAGACTTTCATTGTCCAGCATTGGGGAGCACTGGATCATTCTTCCGTTGGTAGAGACTAAGGGTAGCAGTTTGTCCAATTCTGAAATTCAGCATTAATACAAGATCTTATTGTGACAGGTGCCATCACATAAAGTTCCCCAAATCTCCACAGAGCCTAATTTGACAAGAGTGACCTCCCCTGAATGATGATGTGACATTATTTTACCGGTAAATGAATTTTATTTCGCAGAAGAAAAATGCTTTTTGAAAAGTCACATTACTTAAAATTAATACATTAGGCACAGCAATGTCTATGATTGTAATAGATTTGTGTTCTCAACCATGTTCCTTTTTGTTTAATTTTGACCAATTGCATGTTGTGGCAGCCCTCTTCAGCGGGGCTAATCGTACAAACTGGGCTATGCTATTTACGCTTGTGGAAAGGCTTCTTTTACATAGAAATATGACGTCTGGGGGAGCGTACGTGATAAATATTTGCTCGGTATTCAACTAACGGCCAAGAATCCAAAAATACAAGTTGTCTACGGAACAGTAGAGAGTTTCACCAATGTCTTATATTCAAACAGATATATATCTAAATGAGAGACAGAGATAAAACTTGATTCAGTTCACAAAATTATCACAGATTTCAATAATTTGGTGACCTTTTCTTGTTGAATGTTTCTGTTATAACTATAATTTCTTATTTACGCATGCAAAAATGCTGCGGACTGGTATAGCTGTACGCATTTGTAACACTTGAAACAATATGCAAGGCAGTATACATTAGTTCTTAAAGTTATATTTAATGCTAATTTCACTATAACGATATGTCGCTTAAACATTTTTTATTTGAACATGGACATATAACTTGATGATTTAGCTCCCCAAAAACATATGTTGACCTATAAGAGAGCCGAGATCTAGGGATCATATATTCCTGGTTTTGAATAAAACGCCTTCAATCACCGCCTTCGGGTTTTTTCTGATTCCAAATCGTATCGCGTGACTGACATCCCCACGACCTGCACGTAGTGATCTAGGTAACTAGCGTAAGCGCACATGTGTTTGTTTACGTTTTCCTTCTGGCTAATATATGAGCAAATCGTGCTGGTATATGTCCACAGAGCGAGTATTTGAAACATCTAATTCACACATTGCCGTAATTCAATATTGTGTGTATCAAATATTGTAATGTGCGAGCATTATTTTCTTTGTAGATCCAGTCTGCTGAGGTCGACCACATGTTTTGTTTACGTCCCCACAACCTGCACGTAGTGATCTAGGTAACTAGCGTAAGCACACATGTGTTTGTTTACGTTTTCCTTCTGGCTAATATGAGCAAATCGTGCTGGTATATGTCTACAGAGCGAGTATTTGAAACATCTAATTCACACATTGCCGTAATTCAATATTGTGTGTATCAAATATTGTAATGTGGGTGAATTATTTTCTTTGTAGATCCAGTCTGCTGAGGTCGACCACATGTTTTGTTTACGAAAAAATGTTGACATTTTCTCTTAGTTTCACAACTCTCATGTTACTTCGAGATTGTCGCAACGATGTTCGGAATGAATTCTGAATGATTGGTCATCTTTCAAGCCTATTTTTTACGTATAGACATTAAAAATACTTCGAGTGCTGCTAATTTATAAAAAGTGGTAAAATTAGAAAGTTTAAACCTTGAAAAGACGGAGGAAAATGTGTATAACACTTAAACAGTTTTCACTATGACAAAAAGAACGAAAGTGATAGACCATACAACTTAAAAATATAATTTCTTCAGTCGAAAGCCATTTCCATGACAATACATATATATGTATACACGCATTTTTTTTTAGTTTTATTGATCGAATGAATAAAACCTTTTCTTATGGAAACGGATCAAGTTTGCTTTATTTTGATAGTCCCAAGAATTGAACTAGCACCATGTCCCAGTTAGAGAAACGTTTCTGTTTTAGTACAAATCTGAAGTTTCGTCAAATTGAATATGCACCTTCCGTTGGAATAAAACGAATTGGTCTTGTACCTATATATAGCCTGCATATATAATCAGGTTGGTTTTTTTACCTAATATAAGGAAAAAAGTTATAATATGCAGGTTTATCGTACTAGGTCACATGATACTGACAACAGGCGAACCAGTCATCCAACTCCCTGTATGCTTAGCGCTACATGTATAAGAACCAAAATGCCACCTCATGTCAGGCGGTGTCAAGGGAGACGTTACGAAGGAGAAAATAAGTTAGGAAGAGAAAAGATAACAATCACAGTTTTTCAATCATGCAATAGGGGCAGCACGTACTATTCTACTGAAAATGGAGAAAGGATTTAGAAACTAATATGTATCCACTGCATTGTATGATGTATAGTGGACATGATTATACCGGTTAGCGTTTTCGCATGCGTAATTTAGAAATTATAGTTATAACAGTAAAAATCAACAAATAAAGTTACCTAATCATTGAAATCTGTGATGATGTTATCATCTGAATCAAGTTTTATCTCTGATTCTCGTTTAGATATATATCTGTTTCAATCTATAACAAAAATCACACTTTTCAACTATGATATGACATACCTGTCTATACTGTGCACGAAATACAGAAAAAAGTCTAATACAATAAAACATCAATTTTGCTTCTACGCATTGGTGAAACACTCTACTATTTGGTGGGCAATTTGTATTTTTGGATTCTTGGCCGTGATTTGAACACCGAGCAAATATTTATCACGTACACTCCCCCAGACGTCATTTTTCTACGTAGAAGAAGTGTTTCCACGAGCGTAAATAGCATAGCCCGGTTTATACGATTAGCCCCGGTGATCTTGGATCCTTGTCTGCTAAAGTTGCATGTCTCCAACTAGGTCATTTTTGACCTTAAGATAGTTTTATGTCACTAGTAACAATATGATCTATAACTTAAAAATACAACAAAAATGAACTTTGACCTAAAACGAATCCCTGTTGAACTCCAAGAACAAGGAAGAAAATTTGAAACAGTCAATTTTTTATTTTTTATTTTTTTTTCATAATGATGGTATTTTTCACTTTAAAAATTTTGAATCTGATTTAACTTCATGTTGAAACTGATTCCAGGCAAATCGGACAAGTAGTTAAATATTTATAAGCAGTTCAATTTTGAACAATGACAGGCTGCAGCAGCCATCTTGGATGCTGTTTGGAAAAAATGAAACCGGTCGACACATCTGCAGGTCACCAGAAATGACCTCACAAAATGTCATGGCGATCCAACTTATAGTTTTTGAGAAAATGGTCAGACAAAGTCGTGGCAGAAAAAGAAGAACCAGAAGAAGAAGAAGAAGAAGAAACAGAGGCCTTTGATACTTGCCAAAAATGACATCTCAATAACTGCTGATGCACTGTATTAAAGAGATGCATTCATTGAAACATGAGATGCATTCATTGAAATATCTTGAACAAGAAGCAATATCAGAAGTTGACATACATTGTTATCGCATAGTTTTAAACAATATTTATTGAATTTACAAAGCATTCAGTATGATTAAAATAATATATAATTTCTAACCGTATATTCTAATTCAATAGTATTAAGGAATTACATACCTGCACTTGTAAATTTAATGCAGATATCACAGCCCTCACCCTGAGTGACAGACTTTACGTCAGATATTATGTTAGAGGCAGAAAAAACACGAGCATACGGGAATGCTCTGTCAACCATCTGTCTGACTTCAGCATCGTAGCTGCACACAAACAATACTCCACCAAGCTCCTCTACAATAGCCATGATGTAGACTGCTACCGTGTCTGTAGGAGAAACAAAATCATCTACATAAGCCACAGAGCTTACAGGTGTGTAATGATTGAAGCAGTCCTCTAAAATTGGGAAAGTTGTTACTTGTAATGGCATATTCCTTCCTACCAGCATGTCTGTAGACAAATGCAAAGTACTGGTACTCTAATTATTCAATTAAAGTTTATAAGTTGTTTCATTTACCTATTCTTGACCTCGGCCAGTGTTGTAAGACCAGTTCAGTATATACATACATATAGGGTGTGATATCAACACTTTGTCTCCCCCTCTTGACCTTGGCCAGTGTTGTTGGACCAGTTTATATATACATACCTATAGGGTGTGATATCAACACTTTGTCTCCCCTCTTGACCTTGGCCAGTGTTGTTGGACCAGTATATATACATACCTATAGGGTGTGATATCAACACTTTGTCCCCCCTCTTGACCTCGGCCAGTGTTGTTGGACCAGTATATATACATACCTATAGGGTGTGATATCAACACTTTGTCTCCCCTCTTGACCTTGGCCAGTGTTGTTGGACCAGCTATATATACATACCTATAGGGTGTGATATCAACACTTTGTCCCCCTCTTGACCTCGGCCAGTGTTGTTGGACCAGTATATATACATACCTATAGGGTGTGATATCAACACTTTGTCCCCCCTCTTGACCTTGGCCAGTGTTGTTGGACCAGTATATATACATACCTACAGGGTGTGATATCAACACTTTGTCCCCCTCTTGACCTCGGCCAGTGTTGTTGGACCAGTATATATACATACCTATAGGGTGTGATATCAACACTTTGTCCCCCCTCTTGACCTCGGCCAGTGTTGTTGGACCAGTATATATACATACCTACAGGGTGTGATATCAACACTTTGTCCCCACTCTTGACCTTGGCCAGTGTTGTTGGACCAGTATATAAACATACCTACAGGGTGTGATATCAACACTTTGTCTCCCCTCTTGACCTCGGCCAGTGTTGTAAGACCAGTATATATACATACCTACAGGGTGTGATATCAACACTTTGTCCCCGCTCTTGACCTCGGCCAGTGTTGTAAGACCAGTATATAAACATACCTATAGGGTGTGATATCAACACTTTGTCCCCGCTCTTGACCTTGGCCCAGTGTTGTTGGACCAGTATATAAACATACCTATAGGGTGTGATATCAACACTTTGTCCCCCCTCTTGACCTCGGCCAGTGTTGTTGGACCAGTATATATACATACCTACAAGGTGTGATATCAACACTTTGTCCCCACTCTTGACCTTGGCCAGTGTTGTTGGACCAGTATATATACATACCTACAGGGTGTGATATCAACACTTTGTCCCCACTCTTGACCTTGGCCAGTGTTGTTGGACCAGTATATATACATACCTAAAGGGTGTGATATCAACACTTTGTCCCCGTCTCTTGACCTTGGCCAGTGTTGTAAGACCAGTATATAAACATACCTATAGGGTGTGATATCAACACTTTGTCCCCACTCTTGACCTTGGCCAGTGTTGTTGGACCAGTATATATATACATACCTACAGGGTGTGATATCAACACTTTGTCCCCACTCTTGACCTTGGCCAGTGTTGTTGGACCAGTATATATACATACCTACAGGGTGTGATATCAACACTTTGTCTCCCCTCTTGACCTCGGCCAGTGTTGTAAGACCAGTATATATACATACCTATAGGGTGTGATATCAACACTTTGTCCCCACTCTTGACCTTGGCCAGTGTTGTAAGACCAGTATATAAACATACCTATAGGGTGTGATATCAACACTTTGTCCCCACTCTTGACCTCGGCCAGTGTTGTAAGACCAGTATATAAACATACCTATAGGGTGTGATATCAACACTTTGTCCCCACTCTTGACCTCGGCCAGTGTTGTTGGACCAGTATATAAACATACCTATAGGGTGTGATATCAACACTTTGTCCCCACTCTTGACCTCGGCCAGTGTTGTTGGACCAGTATATATACATACCTATAGGGTGTGATATCAACACTTTGTCCCCACTCTTGACCTCGGCCAGTGTTGTTGGACCAGTATATATACATATTATAGGGTGTGAAATCAACACTTTGTCCCCCCTCTTGACCTCGGCCAGTGTTGTTGGACCAGTATATATACATACCTACAGGGTGTGATATCAACACTTTGTCCCCACTCTTGACCTTGGCCAGTGTTGTTGGACCAGTATATAAACATACCTATAGGGTGTGATATCAACACTTTGTCCCCACTCTTGACCTCGGCCAGTGTTGTTGGACCAGTATATATACATACCTATAGGGTGTGATATCAACACTTTGTCCCCGCTCTTGACCTCGGCCAGTGTTGTTGGACCAGTATATATACATACCTATAGGGTGTGATATCAACACTTTGTCCCCACTCTTGACCTCGGCCAGTGTTGTTGGACCAGTATATATACATACCTATAGGGTGTGATATCAACACTTTGTCCCCACTCTTGACCTTGGCCAGTGTTGTTGGACCAGTATATATACACATACCTATAGGGTGTGATATCAACACTTTGTCCCCCCTCTGTGGACAGAAAACCCTCACACTTGTCCATCTGACTTTGTAAGACCAGTATATAACATACCTATAGGGTGTGATATCAACACTTTGTCCCCACTCTTGACCTCGGCCAGTGTTGTAAGACCAGTATATATACATACCTATAGGGTGTGATATCAACACTTTGTCCCCACTCTTGACCTTGGCCAGTGTTGTAAGACCAGTATATATACATATTATAGGGTGTGAAATCAACACTTTAATTGTCCCCGCTCTTGACCTCAGCCAGTGTTGTAAGACCAGTATATATACATACCTATAGGGTGTGATATCAACACTTTGTCTCCCCTCTTGACCTCGGCCAGTGTTGTTGGACCAGTATATATACATACCTATAGGGTGTGATATCAACACTTTGTCCCCCCTCTTGACCTCGGCCAGTGTTGTTGGACCAGTATATATACATACCTATAGGGTGTGATATCAACACTTTGTCCCCACTCTTGACCTCGGCCAGTGTTGTTGGACCAGTATATATACATACCTATAGGGTGTGATATCAACACTTTGTCCCCCCTCTTGACCTCGGCCAGTGTTGTTGGACCAGTATATATACATATACCTATAGGGTGTGATATCAACACTTTGTCCCCACTCTTGACCTCGGCCAGTGTTGTTGGACCAGTATATATACATACCTATAGGGTGTGATATCAACACTTTGTCCCCCCTCTTGACCTCGGCCAGTGTTGTTGGACCAGTATATAAACATACCTATAGGGTGTGATATCAACACTTTGTCCCCCCTCTTGACCTCGGCCAGTGTTGTTGGACCAGTATATATACATACCTACAAGGTGTGATATCAACACTTTGTCCCCACTCTTGACCTTGGCCAGTGTTGTTGGACCAGTATATAAACATACCTAC